>NC_133772.1:36168519-36176780 GCF_003597395.2 Chelonoidis abingdonii
AGTGCTACCCACAATGCAACGCTTCAGAAATCAATGTTAGCCTTGGAGCATGGACGCACAACACCGAATTACTGTGCCTAGTGTGGCCGCATGAAATCGAAATTATAATATCAGTTTTATAAAACCAATTTTAGCAAATTCGATTTTATCCCGTAGTGTAGATGTGGCCTAAGTCTGTTTTCTCTGGCAGCTTGGGACTTCAGTACCCTGTCTTGTTGAGCCGGACACGCTAGCCTGCTACAAACACAGACCCAGATCTGAACCACATCCTCCAAAAGCTGCAGACTTAACTGAAGATGGCCTAGAAAGTGCACCTGTCTCTAGCACCCAGATACCCAGTTCCCAATGGGATCCAAACCCCAAATAAATCAGTTTTACTCTGTATAAAGCTTATACATGGTAAACTCATAAATTGTTCACCCTCTATAACACTGACAGAGAGATATGCACAGCTGTTTTCTCTCCCAGATATTAATTACTTGTTCTGGGGTAATTAATAAGCGAAAAGTGATTTTATTAAATATAAAAAGTAGGATTTAAATGGTTCCAAGTAATAACAGACAGAACAAAGTAAATTATGAAGCAAAATAAAACTAAAACACGCAAGTCTAAACTTAATACAGTAGGAAAGTAAATGCAGGTAAATCTCACCCTCAGAGATGATCCAATAAGCTTCTTTCACAGACTAGACTCCTTCCTAGTCTGGGGCCAGCAGACCCTAGTCTGGGGCCAGTCACTCACACCCCCGTAGTTACTATCCTTTGTTCCAGTTTCTTTCAAGCATCTCTTTGGGGTGGAGAGGCTATCATTTGAGCCAGCTGGGCCTTTTATAGTCTCTCTCAAGTGGGCAGAAACCCCTTTGTTCTCTTGTGAAAAATCACAAGAACAAGATGGAGTCTGTAGCCACCTGGGCAAGTCACATGTCTGTGGATGATTCAGTTTTTTGCAGGCCGACGCCATTGTTTACATGTTAGTTTGAACATTCCCAGGAAAGCTCAGATGTGGACTGGTGTCTCCCAAAGTCCATTGTCAGTTAAGTGTTTCTTGATTGGACACTTACTGAGAATAGGCTTTTCTCAAGAAGCTGACCAAATGCTTCACTGAGGCTACTTAGAATCAAACAAGGACATAGCCAATATTCATAACTTCAAATACAAAAATAATACACACATACAGACAGTATAATCATAACCAACAAACTACAACCTTTCCGTAGTCACCCCGCTTGGCCTCTTCTGTTCAAGAACTGGTGCAACCATAGGACCCTGGTTGCAACAATGATCTATACAGTCATCGTTTATGTCAATAACGACACACCGGAGATTGATTCCTCCCCTAAGCACTTCAGACAATGAACATATGCATTAGATGGCAGGAAGACTGCTAGGAGATCTGGAGAGGTTCATTTTCTTTTACTGCTGTGCTTGGAAGAAACTGAGGTGACAATAGGCATCAAGCCCTTTTTACATCCACACTAACTCTCGTTTGTCCTGCTTTGCTTCACCTTTTCTTGGGAAAAATTTTCAAACATAAATGCATGGAACTTGCACCACCAGTCTATTGTATTTGCACATATAAATGAGAACTAACTTATAAAATAGGTAGTTGTATGTTGAACTGCCTGTTATTATGGCAATTATCCAATCTATCCAAATTGCAGGAAATTGTGGTGTGCTTGCATTTTTCCAGGCACATTTACTGCATGTATGTTTCAAAATGTGATCTCTCAAATCAGTCTTGTAGGCAAGTATATTCAATACAATGTAATGAAGATTCAAACTTTTCAAACTGATGCTATAGAAAAAGAAACTATTATAGCCTGTCCTCAGTGGTGCATAGGAGAAATAATTATTGTTCTTAGAGTGACTGGCCACATGGACTCCACTCTTGGTACTCATACACCCCCACCTGCCAAATCAAATTATTTTGGCCAGGAGTGTCCATTGGGGCTGCGATTGCATCCTAAGTGCCTTTGTAATCAAGAACATAAAGGGGAAAGCAAGCCCAGTTGTACCTCATTTCCTTCCTACCATCCATGGCAGCAAAACTGAACCTCAGCATTCTCCATCTGCATCTTTGTGTACCGTGTGCTACAATTAGTGTTAGTTAGTCTTTAGAATAGCTAGTTAGTTGCTAGTTAGATAGTAGTGTATATTAGTGTTTTTACCCATTGGCACGACTGCCCCCCCCCCCAAAAAATTATAGTCAGAGATTTAGATTTACACTAGACCCCACACCTTTCCTTCCCCATTCAGGGGCTTTAGCAAAATGGCAGAACTGAAATCCCCTGTATTCAAAGCCTGCTCTCTTGTGAAGCTTTAGTAAATGTCACTTAATGACAGACACCCTGTTGGCCTCCCTTTTTTGTCTAGAAGAGGAATAAATTCCTGTGCAATATTCCATATATTGCTCCTTCTCTAAGTGAACTCAGAAAGCTAGAGAAGCCCACCTAAAATTATTCCTCCTGGAGCACTCAATGAAAGCTTCCTCAGACACTGGAAGGAAGGACGCAGCTAAAGCTCAGGCTTCCGGTCAGTCCCTCTCCATGAGCACTCTGGTGAGCTGACATTCCACCTGAGCTCTTGGGCTATACTCACCACAAGGCCTCAGTCATCTGCCTTCATTTTGGCATCACTTACCTCTCATAGAGATAGAAAGGAGCACTGTTCCAGCCTTGAGCAGAGGCTTAGGATACCTCCTCTGGTACATGCCAAGTCAAGACACAAATCATCAAACGTTCCATTTATCTTAGACTATACTATCAAAGCGCCAACAGCATAGAAAGATTTCCTTTGGTGCCCAGTACCAACTATCAAGAGAGCACCAGTGGTATCACTAAGTCTGCTCACCACTTTCTCTCAGCACTAACTTCAGTACCTAGCACCTCCAAGAGAACTGATACAAGGTACCAAGTCCCTTCATCAGTATCAGAGTCATAACCATGGACCAGGAGAAGTTGAAGTGGCAGGAACCTCCCAAATCTACACCCACGTAGAAAGACCTGAACAATACCTATCTTTTCAGGTGGAAATTATTTTCATTTGCCAGCCTCCAAATGCACATGGCTAATTACTAAAACCTTCTCTCCAAACAGAACTACCTGAATTGGTATAAACTGTCTCAATTTGTGATAATCACTCAAAGAAGAAATAATGTTTACCTACTGTGACGAGGGAAGCCGGGGCTCGACCCTCCCTGTGGAGGAGGGGAGCCACACCGCCTCGCTACACCTACCTTATAGTAAATGTGGCTCTTTGAAATGTGTTGGTCACATGGATTCCACAACCCATCCTCTTCCTCCCCCACTACTACAAAGTCCTTCTCTTCTGGTACACTGCATTGTTGAAGGAACTGAGTGGGGTCCATTATGCACTTGAGTATGGGGTGAAAGGACATCTAGCAGGCATGGCCCCAGCCCGATACTACTGGCCAAAAGAATCCAATCTTGCACACATAGAGTGCATGTACACCAAGAATGGAATTCACATGGGCAACACATCTTGAAGAATTACATTTACTGTAAGGTAAAGAACCATTTTTTGCTGAACACATGCACTGAAAATAAACAGCTCTAATTTTAACCCACAGAACACTGGCATTATGTTCTCGTCTAGTTCAGCAGGTCTTAAATTTGTTGGACGTCTGTGGGAAGCTGGCAAGTCACAAGTTAGTGCTTCTCCTCATTTCCAGCTATTCCTGCAAATGTCCACATATTGCATTAAAGACAGCTAAAATACCTAAATACTGTCTTACTTTAACTACTTTTCCATATAAACAAATGCTTTAGTTGCCACAGGGAGTTTATATGATTGTGAATAAGTAGGAAATGTGTCCATGAGACAATCATTCTATTAAGGTGTGTCCACACTGAAAATTTTCTGAACCCCTGTCCCAGAGCGATTCTCCAAGGTCAACCCTCCTATTGTGCCCTGTTTCCCACTTCTGCCTATGCCTCACCTCTTCCTTGTGTTGAGAACCAATACAGAGGAAAGACATAGGATCTGGAGAAAATGATATGGTACTCAGCATCCAGGAAGGTAACAATGAGATGTATCAGCAGCATGGGGTGGCTGGCTTACTGGAAAGGGGGAAGGATTTTCCAGTGCTCATTGTAGGGTCAGGAGAGGATGAGGAAGTTGGAAGAGACATAGTAGAGAGAGAATAGGGAAGGAATGCTCTTGTTATTAAAGGAAGGGGATGGAAGCTAGTTATATATGAGTTCTCACAATTTAGAACCCTTTCAAGGATATGGCAATTCCCAACTTAGAACTCTCAGGACAAGATACTTCTCATGGTTAAAATGGAAACTTTCACATGACAGTTTCTTTTGGTGCACATTTTTTTATTTTTACTTGTAAAGAGTGCAGATTACAGCGACTGCTTCTGAGCTGAGTATGCCAGAAAAGTGCCAAACAAAATGTCCCTTCCCCCCTGCATACCAACAACACACATTCAACATTCATAAGGATTGTCTAAAAATTATAAACTCTGATGAAAATGTAAAAGATAGGGTGATCGTACATCCTGAGTTAACCAGGACAGTCATGAAGCCCCAGTGTCCCAAGAATTTCTTTCAGGGCACCTGAAGTGTTCCAGTTTTTCATTTAATCAAGCAAACCATTTGTTTGTTTATTTATAAGTTCAAAATGTTCAAATGTTATACCAAATACAATTTGTTCTGTGTTTACCAGGAATTTAGTTTAGTGGAATAATGTCTGTTCAGTATGAAGAACAGGATTTGGAATGAAAAGTTGAATGAATGTAGATGCTATCAAAGCTATTTTTTGTCAGTGACATTTGTTCAATGTTTCAGAATAAACTCATTCAGAACTCTAATTTGCTTGGAAAAAATGCTCCACTCTGAAAAATACGCACAAGTTGCTATTGCATTGGAAACTGGCAGTAACAACACCATCATGAATTTTAAACAAAAATGTACTTTTTACTTTAGTATGAGTATCCTGTGACCCTAAAAAAATAACCATATAAAAGTAACTTGATTTTTGACTTTGAAAATAGGGTTCCCTTAATGAGAGCTCTGTTGCACTTCAAGTGTTCTTTTTATGCCTTATATAACCCCCTAGCAATATAAAAACATAATTAAAAAGATAAGTGTTGGGTTTTTTGGTGGTTTCTATGTTTAAGATAAAATTATTTTAGACTATAACTACCATCTTCCTTTAAATAATCACAATCAATATTTGTCATGTTTTGGCCTCTGTCATTACTTTCCTGAAGGGAAGTTGCAATTTAATGACAATAAATGTTAGTGAAGTATTGGCCCGCATTGTTTGTTTTGTGATTATTTAAGGGAAAAAAACTCTACTCTGAAACATTCTGATAAAATCTAAAAATCCATCATTACTATTATGTGTTGTTTTGTCATTGAATGCTCAGAAGTGTGGTAGGTGCTATACTTTCTGTACTGTTTTGTTTAAACTTACAGTGAATCTACTTGTGGTTTTTAGAAAAGAGCAAGGCTCCTTTGTTATGACTATGGAGACATTATATGTGAGGAACGTGAAATGCCACAAGGAATCCACCTAATTATTTCTGGAATGACAAAGGTAAGTTTTATGTTTACTGCTCAAAATGTATTGTGAAATTTCCACTTGGTAGTCTCAAGGGAAATAAAATGCTGGAGATATGCTTTTAAACTCTTTGAAAATTTTCAAAGTTCACCTTAATTAAATTGTCTTCCTAGATCTTGGAATTGTGTACCCGCCACGTAAACTCTGGAATAATTAATAGCAGTTTGTCTTGTTGAGGCTGTGCATTTCAATACATGCTCAATAATGTGGAAAAGTTATAAAAATGCAATAGGTTCTACATGCTAAATTCCTATTTTTTCCGTCTGCCAACAAATCTTACACCTGCTGGTCTTGTTTATTATTCCCTTTCAGAAGTCAGGGTTTTTCTGCTTACTTAGAAGTTAGTGCTAACTGTTCTTGGGAAAGGAGCACTCTTCCAAGGGATATATAGCTTGTGCCACCTTTTCACCTGAGGGTTGAGCAGCTCCCCTACTGCTGAGGTCTTCAAATCTGACCAAATGAGCAATCTTTAAATGCTCTCTAGAATTTCCTTAGCCTCTAAACAGTGGATGTAAAAATCATAATGTGTTTTTTTAATCAATTTATAACAGTGTGTCCTTAAAATTATAGGGAAAAGCTATATCCTTTAGTATGTTGTTATGATATCCTGTCATCTCCACTTCCTTTTTCAGGGAAATCGTCTTATGAGAATTTACTGAGACAGAAGTTGCCATCACAAGGTTTTGCAAATAAAAGAACATGTTCCATCCTCTCATAAGATCAGGGAGTTTTGTCCTAGGTATTTTCTCATGCAAAGAAATGTTGGGGACTTTTGCAGATACTTGATCTAAGACAGGGGTGGGCAAACTACGACCCGTGGGCCGGATGCAGCCCACCAGCCATTTTAATCTGACCCTTGAGCTCCCACTGGGGAGTCGGGTCTGGGACTTGCCCCACTCTGGTGCTCCAGCCAGACAGCAGGGTCAGGGGCTGCTCTGCATGGCTCCTGGAAGCAGTGGCATCTTCCCCCTCTGGCTCCTACGCATAGAGGCAGCCAGAGGGCTCCAGTCCGCACACTGCCCCCACCCCAAGTGCCACCCCTGCAGCTTCCATTGGCTGGGACTGACAGCCAATGGAAGCTGCAGGGGCGGTGCCTGAGGATGGGGCAGCTCACAGCAAAGCCTCCTGGCCGTGCCTCCATGTAGAAGCCAGAAAGAGGTCATGCCGCTGCTTCCAGGAGCTGCTTGAGGTAAGCGCTGCCCCAAGCCTGCACCCCTGAGCCACCCCCTCACACTCCAACCCCCTGCCCCAACCCTGATCTCCCTCCCACCCTCCAGACCTTCTTGCATCCCAAATCCCTCATCACTAGCCCCACCCCCAGAGCCTGCACCCCCAGCCAGAGCCCTCACCCCACCATTCCCCCAACCCCCTACCCCAGCCCTGATCCCCCTCCCACCCTCTGACCCCTGGGTCCCAGCCAAGATCACCCTCCTACACCCCAGAGTCTGCACCTCCAGCCGGAGCCCTCACCCTCTACCCCACACTCTACCCCCCAGCCCAGAGCACCCTCCAGCACCCTGAACTCATTTCTGGCCCCACCTCAGAACCTGCACCCCCAACCAGAACCCTCACCCCCTCCCACATCCCAACCCCAGTTTTGTGAGCATTCATGGCTCGTTATACAATTTCTATACTGAGATGTGGCCCTCGCGCCAAAAAGTTTGCCCACTCCTGATCTAAGAAGTCTCAGCAGGTTCCTTAAAAAATAAATTAATAAAAATTATTCCTATATGGTGACCCTTCGTATCAAGCCTATAAGCTTCCTCAGGATTCACTTTCAGGATACCTTTCCTCTCAACCTAATAAAGGAATTTCATAGGAAATATTTTAGATTTTATTAGTGTAATGATCAGTGCAGTTGCTCTTTAGAAGTGTAGGACTCAAAGGGACCTTGATAGATCATGTAGTCCAGTCTCCAGCGCTAAGTCAGGACTAAGTTTTATCTAGACCATCCCTGACAGGTTTTTGTTTGACCTGTTCTTAAAACCTCTAATGACAGTGAATCCACAATCTCTTTAGATAATTTGTTCCAGTACTTAGTTATCCTTATTGTTTCTAACCTAAAACTCCCTTGCTGCAATTTAAGCCTTTTACTTCTTGTCCTCTTTTCAGCAGTTAAGGAGAACAATTTATCATCGTCCTCTTTATAACAATTTTTTAAGTACTTGAAGACTCTTGCCATGTCCCCCTTCAGTCTTTGCTTCTTTAGATTAAACAAATCCAATTTTTTCAATCTTTTCTCATAGTCATATTTTCTAAACCTTTAATCATATTTGTTACTCTCCTCTGGACTTTCTGCAGTTTGTCCACATATTTCCCAAAATGTGGTGCCCAACACTGCACAGTGCTCTAGCTGAGGCCTTATCAGTGCTGAGTAGAGTGGAAGAATTACTTCTCTTGTCTTGCTTGCAACACTTCTGCTAATATATCCCATAATGATGTTTACTTTTTTGTTTGCAGTAGTATTACATTGTTGACTCTCATTTAGTTGGTGATCCACTATAAAACAAGGTTACTCACCTTTGTAACTGTTGTTCTTCGAGATGTGTTGCTCATATCCATTCCAGGTAGGTGTGTGCGCGCCGCGTGCACAGCCGTCGGAGAAACTTTTACCCTAGCAACACTCAGTGGGTCGGCTGGGCGCCCCCTGGAGTGGCGCCACCATGGCGC
>NC_133772.1:36185273-36250729 GCF_003597395.2 Chelonoidis abingdonii
TATTGCAACTTTTTTTTTATGGAAGGGGCCCCTGAAATTGCTTTGCCCCAAGCCCCCTGAATCATCTGGGCAGCCCTGATTCCTTCCTAAGAGTGGTACTTTGTATTTTTCCTTATTGAATTTCATCCTATTTATTTCCAGCCATTTTTCTAGTTTGTCAAGATCATTTTGAATTCTAACTCTGTCCTCCAAAGTGCTTGCAATCCCTCCCAGATTGGTATCATCCTAAAACTTTATAAGTATACCCTCTATACTATTATCCAAATTGATGATGAAGATATTAAATAGAGCCAGACCCTACACAGATCCCTGTGGGACCCCAGTCAATATGCCCTTCCAACTTGACTATGAACTATTGATAACTGCTCTCTGAGTATGCTTTTCCAACCAGTTGTGTTATAGTAAGTTCATCTAGACTGCATTTCCCTAGTTTGCTCATGAGAAAGTCATGTGGTTGTCACGGAGTCAGCAGGGCGATGCTCTGGAACTACTCCGTATGAAGCCAGTCAGGACTCAGGGGGAGCCTCCTTTCTCTGAGCATACTGTTGCCAGGGCAAGAAGCTTACACAGCTTTGACCTTCCTGGGTCTGACCTCGAATCTTTTAGCATCCCCTTCCACACGATGCGCTTCCCACAGCAACTCTGCCTGGGCAAGGCTCCTGGAGAAGCCAGAGGGCTCTGCACCCCAGCTCTGCAGTCAGCAGTGGCTCTCAGCCAGCATGTAGAACAGAAGAGTTTATTAGTAGACAGGAACACAGCATAGAACAGAGCTTGTTAGCACGGAAATCAGCCAAGTTTATCTTGGGGAGTGCTGGGCCAGAAGCCCAGAACTCCCCCTCTTCCAATCCCTCCAAGCAGACTGCCAGCTTCCAGCGACCCAACCTCAGATATCCCCGTTGCTCCTCCTCCTTGTCTTTGTTTCACTTCCCTGGCAAAGAGTCACCTGGTTGCATCCCCCTTCTGGGTCTCAGGTTACGAAGGGCACAAGTCGTAGCACAGGTGCAGGCAAATGGAGCAGCCTCACCTGCCCCAGAGGTCTCAGTCAAAGTCACACACCGCTATTCCCACCACTGAGGTATTGATGCAGCACATAGGGAAACGGAGACATACACAGTATTCATGCAAAACAGTAAAACTCACATAGGCTCAACAGTAAGACTCACATACAACATAAGGAAAAATCCCCATTTTATCACAGTGAAATAGTATAAAAAAACCTTACTAAATTTTAGATATATCACATCTACTGCTTCTCCCCTATCCAGAAGGCTTGTTACCCTGTCAAAGAAGAATATTAGGTTGGTTTGAAATAATTTGTTCTTGACAAATCCATGTTGATTGTTACTTATCACCTTATTATACTGTAGGTCCTTACAATTTAATTAGTTACTTCATTATGTTTCTGGGTACTGAAGTTAAGCTGATGGGTCTACAACTCCCTGGGTTGTCCTTTCTCCATTTTACAGATAGATAGGTATTATATATGCCCTTTTCCAGTCCTCTGAGATAGAATCATAGAAGATTAGAGTTGGAAGAAACCTCAGGAGGTCATCTAGTTCAACCCCCTGCTCAAAGCAGTACCAACTCCAACTAAATCTCTCCCATTCTCCATGAGTTCTCAAAGATAATCACTAATGGCTCAGAAATCTTTTCAGCCAGTTCTCTGAGTATTTTAGGATGTATTTTGTCAGGCCCTGCCAATTTGAAGGCATCTAACTTGTCTAAGGCCTTGTCTTCAAGTACAACTATAGAGGAGCAGCTGCACTGGTGCAGCTGCACCACTGTAGTACTTTAGTGAAGACATTACTACTAATCAGCTTCCCTGAGAGGCAGTAACTAAGTCAACAGGAGAAGCTCTCCCATCGACATAGCACAATCTACCTGGGACAGTTAAGTCTGTATAACTATGTTGCTCAGAGATGTTGATTTTTCACACACACACCCCCTCGAGCAATATAGTTATACCAATATAGGTCTGTAGTGTAGACCTGGCCTAAGTAATTCTTAACTTGTTCTTTCCCTAGTTTAGCCTCAGATCCTACCACATTTACACTGATGTTCAGTATGTTAGTTGTACAATCACTGCTAACCTTTTTGGTGAAAACTGAAACAAATAAGGCATTTACCACTTCAGCCATTGCTGCATTTTTTGTTATTGTGTTTCCCTTCTCATTGAGTAATGGGTCTACTCTGTCCATGGTCTTTCTCTTGCTCCTAATGTATTTGTAAAATGTTTTCTTGTTGCCCTTTAGGTCCCTAGCTAATTTAATCTCATGTTGTGGCTTGGTTTAGTGGACATACTCCAGTCTTTCTCACTGGGAAAGATTGCCTTACCAGTGAGTGAAGTGATTATGGATCCAGCAAAAGAGATGTGGTAAACACCAGCCATAATGACCCCAACGTCCCATAAGGTGCACAAAAATACCAAGTTCCACCTAAAAGGGCTGAATTCTTCTATACCCATCTGGTGCCCTTCTCATTCACGGTGATGGTAGTGTGAAGGAGTATACTACCTCTTTAAGGAACAGTCTGGAACCTACACCTGGAATAGCATGGGAGGTAACCAAGAAGACCATGTCTCACTTTAGGGCTGGGCAATATAAACAGGAAGAGGAAGCTGAGCAAGAGAGAAGGAAGTTGAAGTGATGCAGGCTGCTGTGGGTGATTGTTGCTTTCCCTCAGGCTAAAAGAGAACAGCTTAACCAGAGGCTTTGTTTGTGAACTTTAAGTTTGGGAGCTCAACCAGGGTTCTGAGGTGAGGACTTTATGAACTGCTAATTTAAATTACTGAAGTCTTACTAAAAGAGGACATGCTGTTTTGTTAGCATGGGTGGGCTTCTCCCCCTTCTTCCTCAGGCTGTATAAATTAACCTACTTCCACTCCATCCAGGGAAAATTAAGGTAGGGCACATCTGCAGCACCACATTGGGCCACATGGCAGCCAGTAAGAAATCCTGCCAGAATACATAAGCATCATGGTACAGAGATTTAAAGAGACTAGATTTATTGGGTTGAAAAGTTTACTCAGCGGCAAGGCTATAATTCAGGGTCACCAATTACCAGGCCTTGACAGCCCAAAATGATTTTCAGGAGCTACAAGAAAATCCAGTCTTTTGTGGACAAGCTCCTGACAGACTTGAAAGAAGAGCCTGGGTCTTTGTTCTAAAGGTGGCTAAAGCAAGACTCCAAGCAGTTCTAATGCAGCAGACACCACCACCAAATTGATGGCAACAGCAGTCATAATAAGACACTCGTTGTTTCAGGAGGTCAGACTTTGCCCATGAGATGTTGGTGCCAGTGAAAGACTTCCCTTTTGAAGGGTGTAGCAGGGTGGACTCCTGCTCTGGGAGAGAAGGGGTTAAAACAGCCCTGGCAAGGGGCCTTAGCTGGAGCCAGAAGCCTGGGCTGATGGTGGGAGTGGCTGCAGCTGGGGGCCATGCCCCAAACTGAGCCAAAGGGCCTAATAAGAAGGCCCGGGAAGCCAAGGGCAGGAAGTCTCTCTCTCATTGGAGAGGGAGACAGGCCTGGCTGCTTGAGAACTCACCCAGGGGACCTAGAGGAAGGCAGGGCTGGGGAAAGGCCTTAGGAGCTGGGAAGCCCTAGGCCAGCAACTCCCCAGGCTGCAGGGCCTAATTCTAGGCCTCCGAGGTACTGGGTTTGCAGAGGGGCAGCCAGAGGGTCGGTAAAGGCAGCCAGGCCAAAACCCCTTTGCCTATGATGAGTGGCTGATACTGCAGTCTGCCCCAGGGCATGGGGGCTAGACAATGACTGGGCAATAGCCAATACTGATGCAAAGTGGGGATAGTAGGGTGGGGGTTCCTCTGGGAGGGGGGAGACCCATTTAAAGGGGCACCAGGGTCCAGGGAGGGACACGGGGGCCAGCAGAGGACAGGTGGAGCACCGGCCTGCAGAGGGCGCTCTGTATGTGGAATTGAGCTAATTCCCCAAAGTAACCAGCAGGAGGCTCCGTGGGGGTGAGTCTGCCTGTTTACAAAGGGGCAGAGCTAGTCTGCTTAAAGTCTGAGGACACCCTTCATACTTTGAAAGATTCATGAGCTACCCTGCATTCTCTTGGGATCTACACACTGACCCCTAAAAGAAAGCACATGAAACAGCCATATGTACCACAACAATTAACTCTTCATCCACCAATGGCCTTTTGAGCATCCCAGAAAGAGACAATGGTCCCAGAGGTGGCAGATAACCTGCAGCCCCATCTGACTTCACGTAGCTGTTTGCTTCCTAGAATCATCCCTTTTGACAGGACTTTTGAGAGGTTGAAACTGACCCCAGACTCTCATTCCCACCTTTTGGGGAATTGCTTAGCCCTTTTCTGCTACCTCTTTCAGTCACCACAGACAAATGGGTTTTGAACAGCGTACACTGAGATAGTTTCCTTCATGTGATTGTGCACGTATATATTCCACTGTAGGCATATGTGTGCCCAATGCACTTGAGTCAGAGACTTTTGCCAGCAGTACCATTAGGCAGCTTATGCACTCCTGCTTTCCTCATGCTCTCAGGTGTGGGCATAAAAGGAGTGCATTTGTTGCCTCTCTTTTAGTTTCTTCTCACTGTCTGTGCCCTGAGTTGGAGTGCCTCGTAGCATTTGCTTCGGTTAGTCAGTATCTTTAAATTTTTTGTATATATGGTTATAGTTGTATTTAGTAGTAGTCAGTAAGCTAGTTAGTTATACTTTCAGTAGTTACCTGGAGGATTTTATTATGAAAAAAATAGCCAGATTTTAAGCAGTGTGCCACATACAGGGCAGTTATCCTGTTACAGATAGCCACAAGAGCAACTTGATTTGTCTTGGTGAGGGCCATGTGAGGGACAGATGCCATATTTGTAACTCCTTCCCTACCAGGACTAAAAACAAAGGGATTTCTGAGTCAAAGTTCACCTTACGAAAGAGGCAATTTGTCCCTCACTGGAATCAAGCCCCGACCCAAGGGAGAGGACTTGGAATCAATGAGGAGAGCTCCTCCAGTTGCTTCTGATTCAAGGCATAATTATGGAGAGAAATGTCACTCTTCATTATCAACCTCTTTGAAGTTCTTCAGGCATTCCAATGCTGACAAGCACACACAGTCTCCGATTTCTCCTAGAAAGTCTTCTAGTAAGTTCTCTGGTACTTGTTCTAGCTATCACAAATCAAAATACTCACCATTTCCATCTGAGGCAGTATAGTTAACTCAGGCTCCTTGGGGGCTGTCAAAACCAATGTCTTCACCCTTACAAGGTCCTCCTTCCACTTTCTACCTGATCCAGACTGCCTTGGCTCCGTTGGTCCTGTCAGCACCGATACATGTACCTGTTCCAGTGTATTGGTTCCGTCACAAACAGCTCAATCTCTCTGATCCATTATGTCAGCACCTCCAGCACCAATCACATAATTGATGTTCTGACCACCCCAACCCTCGGTTTGATTGGAGTCCAGTGTATCTTCCAGACCACCTGGACACCCAATGGAGACTGCTCCTCCTATTCTGAAGAAACCTACATTTATTCTTTGGACTCTGAAATAAAGGAACCTGTATCACCTTCAGGATCTTGTAGACCACCTTACAGTTTTGTACCAGGGTTACAGGACCTAAAAAACAGGACTGGTTTTCCTATAGGGAAGGCCCAGTGTGGTGTTCCCTACCATGGATGGTTCAGACTATGTAGTATACTCCATGGCCTTACTAGTATTGGGTTGTTCTGAGAGACTCTAGACCTCCATCATAGTCACACTCTAGAAGAAATTCTCCTCCTCCTCCAGTGTAGTAAATCTCTTTCCAGGATCCTGGTGCCATCTCTGCACCCATTGTATTGGATCCTCTGGAGGACAGAGAATTGATGGAGGAACCCATAGATGTCTCCCTCTTCTCATATTTCATCATCATCTTCAGATGTATCTGTCACTCCAGAATCAGCATCTTCCCCCTCCCCCACTTTCAGAGAACTTCAAGCTCTTTCAGGACTCTGAGGAGGGTAGCTTCTTCCCTAGGAATACAGGCGGAAATTATGCAAGAAAACCTCCATACCTTCTTTGATATTTTACAGACTCCTGCCCTGGGAAGGGTTGCCCTTCCTATCAACGAAGGTTTACTAGAACCAGTGAAAACTGTAGGGGAGATCCTGACCTTTACCTCCTACAGCCAAGTGAGGGGACAGACAATATCAAGTCCCTCATCAAGATCTCAGCTATCCTACCCAGTTCCAGATTCCTTGGTGGTCACACCCACTAACAAGCAGTCTCATCAATCCTATCCTAAAGCCACTCCAAAGGATAAGGAATTTTAGAGACTAGACTTGCATGACCAAAAGAATTATTCCACTGCCACTCTTCAGAGGAGAGTGGCTAGTTACCAAGCCCTTCTGTCTAAATATATTTTTATTAATCTTCTAGTAAGCAAAGATTCTGCAGCAGCAGTGTTGAGGGTAATTAGCTGTTATAACCTCAGGAGCCACAATGATGTCATGGACAACATGAGTTGTTTTGTGGAATTGGGAAATTAACTAATAGGTATTTGTGATGTGGAAAAGAGGGGTTAAGTAATTGGGTAGACTCTTGACAGCATTTTCACAGCCCTTAACAGCAGTAGTATGAAAAGATATGCCCCATAACTGATCACTGGAATTTTATCTGAGTCCCAGCCCTATCCTCTGGATAGCACATGTTTGTGGGGACGACATCATCTGAAGGAGCTGTAGTGATAGTTCTATATTGTGCTGATAAAAAGAGCTATTATAATGTTAGATAATGATGTTAGGTAAAAAGGTGGTTTGAGGATAGTCTGTATAAAAGGGGAAAAGAGAGACAACAAATAAAAATAATATAGAGCAAACCCAGGTAATATTTCCCCAAGGGTAGGGTTAGGAAATGGAACAGACAATACTAAACAAGTAAAAGGCAGGATGTGGGAGGTAAGATTTGGTGGAGAATTCTTAAAATGATAAGTTTATAACAGTCTAAATGATTCAGAGCCTACAAGTTTTGCTCATTGCAAGCCATTGTTGTTCATATAGAATTCTTTTTATAGTTCTTTTAGGGCATGGACCCTATTTGTTGCTACTAGTTTGGACTTTCTTGACAGAAAATAACATTATTGGCCTTACCGAAGAGCAGATCTTCCCAATCTTTATATAAGATTGTGTTCCAAATGGGAATTACATCTGATTTGTTGAGAACAAGTGCTCCAAATAAGTCTTTCTTCCAAACATCTCTTGTATAGTGGTGACGTAAAAAATGGAAATACTCAACAGTAAGGTAAAGTTAGACTGTATGTGCATTATAAGATCACTGTCATACTTAAGGATAACTGGGGGAAAAATAAATGTGTATTATTTAAAATTCCTTTCAAATACCAAAAAAAAAAAAAAAGCATCAACTTTAGAAAAAGAAAAATGCACTTGTCAAAGCTTTCTCCGGAAATTGGATCATGATAATATCTAAATTGAATAAAGCCAGTAAAAAAATTGATCGCTATCAGTCAATTTGGGGAACTAACTGTAATCTTACTTAGACATCTTCATCCTTCACTTTGCATTGATTATTATTCTTCGTATTGTAGTCAATGGCTTTTATGATAAATCTCTAGTCTCAGTCAAAATTTCAGAAGGGCATTGTGACCTAAAGTAGGTTTTGTTGTATTGTACTGAATTTACTTTTTCCTACACACCATGCTAGGTTATCAGATTGATTAATAAATGATGAATTATCATTGCATACTAGGGCTGTCAAACGATTAAAAAAATGAATCACGATTAATTGTGCAATTAAAAAATTAATTGCAATTAATCACGCTGTTAAACAATAATAGAATACCATTTATTTAAATATTTTGGATATTTTCCACATTCTCAAATATATTGATTTCAATTACTACACAGAATACAAGATATTTACATGCTGGATGTCCTAAAGATTCATATGTCCCTTCATGCTTCAAATACCATTCCAGGGACATGCGTCCATGCTGATGGCAGGTTCTGCTCGATAACAGTCCAAAGCAGTGCACGTTCATTTTCATTATCTGAGTCAGATGCCACCAGCAGGAGATTGATTTTCTTTTTTGGTGGTTCGGGTTCTGTAGTTTCCGCATCAGAGTGTTGCTCTTTTGACACTTCTGAAAGTATGCTCCACACCTCGTCCCTCTCAGATTTTGGAAGGCACTTCAGATTCTTAAACCTTGGGTTGAGTGCTGTAGCTATCTTTAGAAATCTCACATTGGTACCTTCTTTGCGTCTTGTGAAATCTGCAGTAAAAGTGTTCTTAAAATGAACAACATGTACTGGATCATCATCTAAGTTCCCACTAAGCTGCGTGGCCGTGCAGCGTGTTACCAGTTTTGCCTGTTATTTTGCAGTATGCTCATTTATTAGGGTTACTCTTCTGGGGTGAGAGAGGAGTTCTGTACTTCTATCAATGTACTGCTTGTGTCACTTGTGTTCTCATACGGAGCTGTACTTCTCCCTGCTGCAAGTTCCCTCCCAATGGAGCTATCCTGCAGGACCTAGGTTCCCTAGGATTGGGTTCTTCCAGTCCCAGAATCAGACGAACACACGCACACACACATTAAGGGTAAGTCTACACTACCCGCTAGATCAGCAGGTAGCGATCAATCTATTGGGGATCGATTTATCACATGTAGTGTAGACATGATAAATCGATCCCCGATCACTCTCCCATTGACTGCTGAACTCCAGCAGTGTGAGAAGCGAAAGCAAAGTTGACAGGGGAGCTCCAGCCATCGATCCAGTGCCATGAGGACCTGAAGTAAGTAATTTTAATTCTATCTAAGATACGTTGACTTCAGCTGTGCTATTCTCATAGCTGAAGTTGCGTATCTAAGATCGATCCATTTCCCCCTCCCCCCCCAATGTAGCCCAGGCCTATCAGAGTGCATCTGAGAGGACCAGGTTAATCAGCACTCCCAAGCTGACCCCTTATATGTCATTGGACTCGGCAGGCTGGGTCAAACAGCACCTCACAGCTGTCACCCTCATATGTCTCAGTTTCAGCATGTCTCTATACCCACTTTCACATTACAGTTGTTCTGGTAGTAACCCACTTCATGAGCAAACCTAACAGGATTTGAGAGCTCTGCAGGGATCTTTTAGCTTAGGTATGAGAAGCATTGCTGCAGAGCGAATGAGAACCAAAAAAACACCCCTGAGGGGGGAGAAATAGAGATGCAACCAGCTTAATCATGGAAGTTATTTATTGCCAGGTAATAACCATAGGGGAGCCAAACAAACAAAACAGTTATAATATTAAATCTAACTTAAATTTGACTATAAAATTCAGATAACTAATCATACAAGTCAGGGTCAGAAGGCTATACTGAGAAAGAGAGCTGGGTTCTCACCACTCTGTGAAGCATGAATCGATCAGGGATCCCAGGTACTGGTGGTAGCTGAGGGTCTGGAGTGCTGGAGACAGGCAGAGCCCCTGGTATGATCAGTCAAGAGAAGATGAAGTCCCAGTGGAACTGATGCAGATTTTGGCTCCAAGCATCAGAACGCTTACTTGAGCATGGGTAGAGGTTTTTGTATAGAAACAACAGTGGCTCAAGGGAGAACACTAGATTTGTTTAGTGTAAACTGATGGCATAAGAGAATATCCCAAAGTTGTTTTGTTCAGGCTAGACAATGGGAGCTGATCATTTCTGGCTATGGGCGGTGTTCCTTGGAGGGAGCTCACAATGCAGTTAGGGAGCTTCACTATTTTGAATACCAATTATTACTAGAATTGGTATGATAACTACTGAGCTGGGTGCGTGCAGGCATGGGTTCATTAACATCTGGAGCAGAGATCCCCCATCAAGCAGCACTTCCCTGCTTTTCTGGTCCCAAAGTTCAGTGCGTTTCTTACCATGAAATCTCTGTTCTCTATGCTGTATGCTAATAAAGATGTCTCCTTGTCTCACCTTCGATGCAAATGGGGCTAGGGGAGTTTCCTTAATCCTGTCACCCTTATCCCAGGGGCTTAGGTGCGTCTCCCACTGCCTTTTCACTGCTTTTTATAAATCTTTCTCCTGATCGGTTTTGGTTCAAAAACAAAAGGGGCATATGAATGTTTGGAGGGGAAAGTCATGAGTCAGACAAGCTGGCCACTGCATCCTGATTCCCCAAGAACACAGAGCTGCTAGGTAACAAGTGGTGCAGCAGCCTATTAAGCACTGCACAGGCGCTCAGGGCTGCAGCAGAGAGAGATGCCTCACCCCCAGCCCTGGATCTGCCAAAGGGGGAAGAGGCAACTCTCCCTGCTGACCCCAGCCCAGCCCCGCACCTGCCATGGCTGGGGAGAGAGACATCCCTCCCCCGGTCCCGGCCTGGACCTGCCATGTCCGGGAGAGAGGTGCCCCTCCTCTAGCCCTGACCTAGCTCCTACCTGGACCTGCAGCACCCGGGGGAGAGGCACCATTCCGCAGCCCCAGCTCAGCCTCATCCCAGACCTGCTGCAGCCAAAGGAGAGGTGCCTCTCCCCAGCCCTAACCCAGCCCCTGCCTGGATCTGCTGCAGCTAAGGGAGAGGCGCCTATCCCGTGGCCCAGCCCAGACCTGCTGCAGCCGCAGGAGAGGCACCCCACCCCCACCCCCAACCCAACCCCTGTCTGGACCTGCTGCAGCAGTGGGAGAGGCGCCTATCCCACGGCCCTAATCCATCTCATCCCCAGACCTTCCATGGCCAGAGGAGAGGCCCCCTCTCTCCCAGCCCCAACGCAGTCCCAACCCGGACTTGCCATGGACAGGGGAGAGGTGCCTATCCCACAGCACCAGCCCTGGAGCTGCCGTGGCGGGGACAGGCGCCTCTCCCCCCAAGCCCAGGTGCTGCTGCAGGGAAAGAGAGCTGGGGGGAGTCCTCTTTCTCCTCTGTAGTCCTGGGGCAGCCTGCACCCCAAACCCCTCATAACCGGCCCCACCCCAGAGTCTGCAACCCTAGCCAGAGCCCGCAGCCTCCTGCACACCAAATCTCTGCCTCAGTCCTGAACCCCCTCATCCTCGGTCCCACCCCAGAGCTTACACCACTAGCCAGAGTCTGCACTCCAGCCCTCTGCCCTAGCCCTGAATCTCCTCCCACACTCCAAACCCTTCAGCCCCACCCCCACCACATGAATTTTGTTATGTTCATCAGTATGGAGGTGATGTGTCTCAAATCACCTCCATATTGGTGCACATAACAAGATTCATTCCTCACTTGACATCTGAGACTGCTATAACATGAAATATATGGCAGAATGCATGTAAAACAGAGCAGGGGACTTAGAATTCTCCCCTAAGGAGTTCAGTCACAAATTTAATTAATGCATTATCTTTTTAATGAGCGTCATCAGCATGGAAGCACGGCTTCTGGAATGGTGGCCAAAGCATGAAGGGGCATACGAATGTTTAGTATATCTGCCACATAACTACCCTGCAATGCTGGCTACAAAAGTCCCATGCAAATGCCTGTTCTCACATTCAGGTGACATTGTAAATAGGAAGAGGGCAGCATTATCTCCTGTAAATGTAAGCAAACTTGTTTGTTGTAGCAATTGGCTGAACAAGAAGTAGGACTGAGTGGACTTTTAGGCTCTGAAGTTTTACATTGTTTTGTTTTTGAGTGCAGTTATGTAACAAAAAAAATCTACATGTGTAAGTTGCACTTTTACGACAAAGAACTTGCAATACAGTACTTGTATGAGGTGAACTTAAAAATACTATTTCTGTTGTTTATCATTTTTACAATGCAAATATTTGTAATAAAAAATATACACTTTGATTTCAGTTACAATGCAGAATACAATATACACCTCTACCTCGATATAATGCTGTCCTTGAGAGCCAAAAAATCTTACTGGGTTATAGGTGAAACAGCATTATATTGAACTTGCTTTGATCCACCGGCGTGTGCAGCCCTCCCCACCACCCCCCTCCTGGAGCACTGCTTTACCGCGTTATATCCGAATTCATGTTATATCGGGTCACATTATATCGAGGTAGAGGTGTATATGAAAATGTAGAAAAACATCCAAAATATTTAATAAATTTCAATTTGTATTCTGTTTTACAGTGCGATTAAAACTTCAATTAATCTTGATTCATTTTTTTAAGTTAATCATGTGTATTAACTGCGATTGACAGCCCTAAATCATACTTTCTTTTTTTTAAATGTTTCTCACCCACATTTGGAGATGGAGAGCACAGACTCTTTGGCATTGTCAGTACTTGAGCTTCCACACATACTGTAATGCAGCCAGCTACTAGGACACGTCTACAATGCAAGCAGAGATAAGACTGCAGCTTGTGAAGGGATATACAAGCTGCACCTCTGCGCGGGCTATTTATGTGAATATGTACTCAAGGGTCTGGGCAGGTTTGTACAGCTTGTGCCTGGGTTCATGCTGCTGCATCTTCGATGCTATTTCTAGCCGCGTTAGATTAAAGGTAATGTGGGTATGCCTACACAAGCTGCAATCACATCTCCAGTTGTAGCGTGGCTGTACCTTAAGTTAACAAACTGATCTCTCAAATTTTTATTATAATATGTGATTTTAACTATAGATTGGTCATGCATACAGTTTTAAGTACGCTATAAACTGAAAAAAAGATCATGTTTAGATAGTTTCAAAATATACAGAAACAAGAATTTTACTTTTGAATGTTCAGAATATAAAAGCCTGGGTTTCAGAAATATTTTTTTCTCAGTTGAACTCCTTTATATTATTCCACCATATTAAGCGTCATAGTACTCTTTTGAACCAAGTCATAAAATATCTATCTATCTACAGTATAAAATACAGTATTATATTTGGATTTTCTCTGATTTTTGCTGAAGGGTTGTTTTATGGAACCAAAGCGGGAATATACTTTGCTATTGTTTTTATGAAAAATGTTTGGTTATTTGCAATTATCTTTATGAGCCTCATCTCATAAGATGTTGAGTACTCTTAATTTCCATTGACTTCAGAGGGAGTTCAAGGAATGCAGCTGTTCACAGAATCCTGGCCATATGTGTGTATTATGTTCATATCTTATTTAACTGTTATCAATTTAATTCAGTGCAAAAAAATACGTGATAACATATATTTGCCTTAACATTTTAAGTAGTAGGTTCAAATTATGTAGGTTTTGAACATGTTTTTAATTAAGAAGTACTGAAACCCATTCATCTGCACAGCTTCCTTACTAAGTGATAACAAATGGGTAATATTGTCATGTGGAATTCAGAGGCAGTCAGTCTAGTGTTGTTGCTGGAGGCTTCAGGACTAAGCCTTCACCTCAGGTTACCAGAAATTGTGCTTCCGATTACAGAACAAGTTGGCAGTTTATTTTCTCCCAGTCACTTTTGTTTTATAAAGTGGCTCCGCCACTGACCAAGAGGGTCACCATTAGTAATTCATTTCCACTCTGTGTCTCAGTGTTCCCTTCTGTAAAATGGGGATAATGATACTTATCTCCTTTGTAAAGGGTCTATGGCTGAAGAGCACTGTGTAAGACCTAGGTATTATTATATTATATCTTTAATTTTTATTCATTTTTGTGCAGTAGTAACTCCATTTAAACTTCTAGCTCCACTCTCCCTCTCTTGCTGTGAAATTACCAGAATACTAAGGTATGTTCTATTAATTTAGATGGAAAATATAGCCAAAGGTGGTGTTATAATCCAGTCATTGTCCAACATTAAACAGTGTTAAACAAAGTCCAGGATTTTGTATACGGAGACAGCATGCTTAGTACCATGGCAAATGCAACATTAAAAATCTTTTTAACCTTTTATTAAAGGTACAGAAAAGGAAGAAAAGCAGTTAAAACATTTGAAATATAAAGTACTAAATAAGGCTTTCATTTGATTAACATCCTGGGTTCCCTTTCCCTTTAGCTGGAGAAGGTTTTAGAAGGAAAAACCCCATTTGTTTGACAGTCTCTTAGATGATATTAAAGATGGTAATAATTGTCATTTTGGGAAAAGTTAGTTGAGATGAGCTGGAGCTGCTGTTCTTGCTGCAGTAGTTAAAGTCCTTTAATTCCAGGTGGGGTTTGGGATTCAGCTGGAGCTGATAGGGTTGGCAATGTCATCTGGCTCCCTCTCTCTGGCCCAGTCTGGTCAGGATATTTCTCAGGATCAGAAAAATGAAGGCTGGGGGTCCCAGGAAATGTTGCAAGTGGCAGCCGTGATGTTGAAGCTTGCCTCAGTATCCTCCATCTGTTCTTCCTCTTTGTTCTTCTTTTTATTCTTTTGAAAATGTGTCCTAGAAAAGGCTATTCCCTCTTTGCATCCTGTCTTCTCATTATTTTGTCCACCAACTTGGCCTAATCTCCAACACACCAATTTTGGTTAATTAATTTCTGGTTCCACATCTTCTGTTTTTAACAAGCATAATTTCAACAGTCCTTAGATTATATCAATGTGGCCTTTTGGTTTAGATTCATCCAGTTTATCTGTCTGGTTTTCTTGCACCTGTTCCCATCCAAATTTTTTGTTATACGTTATTGCGAGACTCTCTTTTTACAGTTAAACTCACATGTAGAGTAAATTTATAGGCCCAATTGTCACAACATTTGTTAATCCACTGGCTCCTCTCAGGCAGCATTGCTCTAGCTGGCTCCTTCTGCCCCGATAACAGCATCAGAGAAGTCCTGCAAACATAAAGCCAAATGCAAGAGGTGTTATAGGTAGGTTTTTTCGGAGTCTCAAAGGGCAAACTAAATGCTGCTGCTACAAGCCATCATCCCTCACTCAGCCAGGACGTGGGGCTCTCAGTCTGACTGGCATAGCCCAATGACCTAATTCTGCCATGGGAAGGATCAATTCGGAACATAGATTTTTCCAAGGAGATGAGAACCTCTTGCAGCCCACCTGGCGGGAGTCTTGAAGACTCTAGAAGCTCAGGATCCAAAAATAACAACAACAAAAAATCAGAAGTTTCTCCTTCAGAATAAAGTAACTTATATAATTAATCAGCAAGCATTGTAAATCTCAGCATTTAAACCTTTTCCTCATTGCATCCTCAGAGAGTATTTGTTGGGTCTTTTCTCCTATGCAGGGATTAAATCACAGTGCTCTGTATCAGGTTCACTGTCCCTCCTCCACCTTGCAGTATGTCTGAACATGCGGAGGAGCTTCCTATTCCTGTGAAGCCCGACTCCAGCAGCAGCGTAATGGGAATTCTGCCTGTATGGTTTCTGTTCATAGACCCCCTCACTTTGCCAGGGAAATAGACTCAGCATCTGAAAGTTGGAAGAAGTTTCTTTCTGCTCCACCCCCTGCTCCATATCCTGGCTCCATATTAGAAAGTAAGGAATACTTCAGGCAGTCTGTGTCCAGAACAGAGGCACATAAGGACTCCATTCACCACAAAGCTGCACCACCATGAGATTACAGGGGTGAAAGTAAGAAATCCCTTTCCATGTTCTAATTTTCTCCTGATTTAGTGAGCAGAGCCTTGAGTGGTGATAGATCTCTCTTAAAGTACACAAATACGGTGGTTCTTCGAGTACTGTCCCTGTGGGTGCTTCACTCCAGGTGACAGTGCATCCCAGTGCCATTGATTGGAGATTTTTGGTAGCAGTGCCTGGTCGGGACACGTGTGCACAGCTGCTGTCTTGCGGTCTCATTAGAGTCTGCCTGAGCGCACACGTCCCACACCGCCCCTCAGTTCCTTCTCAACCATCCTTGGCTGAAGACGGGACTTGGGGCAGTGCTAACACTCTACCCTGGTCTCTGAAGGAAACAATCACAAAAAATATAGAAATAGTTAATTAGTAACATCCCAGTTGTTTCCCTTCCTTTAGAATAGTTACTTAGTTTAAAAAAAAATAAATTTTTCCTCAAGCTCATCTCCCATGGAGACACTCTCCTCCGAGACTCCAAGTTCAGTAATGCCAGGGGCTTCAGGATTTAAGAAATGTGTCTCCTGTCAGGACTCTATACCAAAGTCCAATAGACATTCATGCTGCGTGAAGTGCCTAGGTGAGACACACATCCCTGCTAAGTGCCTCCATTGCACAAGCCTCAAAACCAGGGCTCATTGTGAAAGGGACCTGCAGCTGAAAATGATTCTTATGCAGAAATCTCTGCAGTACCTCTGGAGAAAGGCACTGTTAAACCCTCTCCTTCATGCTCCCCAGCCAGGTCCAAACCTATTGGGGGCACGCCTTCACCCTCTCAGGCAGAGAGGCAAGAAGCCCAACAGTCTTCAAGTGGAAACTTTCACAAGGATAAAGGATCTCCTGTGAGATCCTTACCCTCAGTGCTGTTAGCGCCAAAGGCAGGAGCCTCTGACCGTCCCAGCACTTCAGCGGCTTTCATGGAGCGCAGAGGCAGGGATCTGACTTCCCATGCAGGGAAGATCTTCTTGGCACTGGTCCCTTTGCCTGATTTCACTCAGCTCTGATCTAAGGCATACAGTGTACACATGCCAGTTGCATCCTGTTCATCTAGTTCACTTCAAAATGCAAGAGCCTTAGGGCCTCAAAGTTGCTGCAAGCAAGATGTTAAAATCCAGCACCAGTTGGCATGCTAGGCATCTGGGAAACCATTCATCGATGGAAACAAGGCTCTCAGGTTCCTAGTGACATTGTGAGAAGAAAGTGTCAGAGCTTTGTCTGAGGAAGATTTGAAAAATAGATTTCCATTCCTCTACAGAGGCATACTTTGGTAAGATGATGTTACTGTGTCGGTTCCCAAATTATTCCTTATGTTAAAAGCTTTTGTTTGCTGGGTTGGGGGACTAGTACTTCTGCCTATTCTAGTGTAAAAATAATAATTTAAAATTATGCTTATCTCTTCCCCCTTACATCTGTGATTCATTGCTCGCTACTTCTCATTTATTATAAATTAGGGAGAGATCCTGTGCAGCAGGATGTGAAATTTCGTACCTAATAATTTTCATTCTAGCAGCTTCTCTCCTCATTCAGCCCACACTAGTAGTTTGGTAAATGACCGGAATACTGTTTGTAACAAATATAAATTTTTCTCTAAAGGGAACTTAGACACGTAATAGACTCAAGATTAGTTAATATAATTTCAACGTGTTGTCTTAAGGCTGATTATTGGATGCTGGAATGTTTCTGCAGCTTTGAAAGAATGCTTCTGGTGTCCTGAGGTAAAGGGCATGGGCTTAGTCCTTCTTCGAGTGATTGCTCGTGTATTCCACAACAGGTGTGCGTGCTTGCCACGTGCACCTGTGCTGGAAGTTTTTTCCCTAGCAGTACCCGTATGGGGGAGCGCCCCCCACCTGGCGCAGTATAAGGGAAGCTGCGCACTCCCCTGACCCTCAGTTCCTTCTTGCCGCTAGTGAAGGTGCGTCAGAACTGCTCTGCTCCAGCTTTGCTGTAGCTTGTCCCCAGAACTATTCGTTCGTTCAGCATTAGTACCTGTATTAGTTAGCTGTTTAGTCAGTGAGCCCGGGCCGGGGCATGCCCTGCGCCCCGGGGTTTAAGTCGTACAGCTCTTGCAAGCATTCTATGCCAAGGAGCTACCTGCACGCAGACTGTTTGTGCTGCTTGGGAGAAACCCATATCAGCGAAAGGTGCAAGATTTGCAAGTCATTTAAGCCTTAGACCAAAAGAGAAAGGGACATTAGGCTCCGGGCCATCCTGATGGAGTCGGAGCTGACCACAACATGCTGCTCTGAACCGGTACCTGGCACCGCGGCATGGGTACACAGCCACCCTCCGGTACCATCAACCAGTCGGCACCGCTCCCTGTCCACAGGGCACACCAAGAGGGCCAAGACGACTCCCTCTTCACAGCGGCACTGAGGGAAATCTGGGACAGAGGCTAGGCCCATGTTGGAAAGTCGTGGATCCGCCCCAGACCTCTGACTCAAGCTGAGCGGAGTAGCCCAGCCCCTTCAGAACAGGCCTCTCCAGATGTCCAGATGCCTTCCACGCCTGAAGCCCTCCAGGCGGCCCAGGACATCATGTCCATACTGGTGCCTGGAACGCCGCCGATGTCGGCCCCATGCTTCAGGGGCAAGCCACTGCTGGGATCTCCGCAGCCGCCTCCGGCCCCATACCAGTCTCGGTCAAGGGAACATTCCCAATGCAAAACACTGCCCAGCAACCACTTTGGGCAGAGTCCAGTTGGATTGCCCTCAGCATCAACCAGACTGGCTGGCTGGGTTCCAGCTGGCTGGGACTCGCAGCACCGACTCAATCTCAAGGAGCGAATATTGACCAGACTGTGGTGGGCATTGCCGTCGGTCTTTGTCTTGGTGAGGGAACCAGTTAGTCATGACACGATCTTCGACGCAGTTCCCACTCAGACTCCCGCTCCAAGTCTCCGCCAAGACATTGCAGCCCCAGGCGTTGATTGCTGGTGTCTTGCGGTCATGGGTCTGCCTGTCAAAGCCATTCGCGGAGCAGCTATTACCGTCGGTACCAGTCCTTCACGTCAAGATTGCGGTCCCATGGCCGTTGTAGATCCTGGCACTGCTGTTCCTCCTGGTCCAGGGACAGCAGCGGATCTTATGCCAGCCCTGTCTCCATCCATAGCCGTCCCTTGATGGGCCAGGCCGGCCACACGGACAGTCAGTCCCGCTGGTGCCACAGCAGGTGCAGTGGCACCAAGCATCATGGCTGGCTGAATGGTACCACTGGGCACCATAGCCTCCAGCCCAGCCCCCAGTCTGGCTCTCTTTCCAGATCCCCGAGGAAGGATTCAGTAGGATGTATGTCCTCGGCACCGTGCCCGGAGTCCGACCTGGTGGTGGACCCTCCAGTGCTGCTGACACCCAGAGCACTGCACCGGCCTCTTCGCCCCACCCAGAGGAGGCGATTGCAGCCCCACCCCCTATGTCCCACAGGAGGACTCTAGAGCCCACCAAGAACTCTTTAAAAAGGGTGGCAGATAGCCAACACCTCCAGGCAGAGGAGATGGAGGAGCCCTCAGACTCCCTGTTTAACATGTTGTCACCATCGGCACTGGGTAGTATGGCCTTGCCTCTCCATTAAGAGGTGGCTAAGATTTCACATGCCATGTGGCAAACACTAGCCTCATTGGCCCCCATTTCTAAAAAGGTGGAACGTAAGTACTTTGTACCCACTAAAGGGCACAAGTATTTGTATACTCACCTGATGCCCAACTCCCTGGTGGTCGAGTCGGTCAACCATAGGGAATGGCAGGGTCAGCCAGCTCCGACCCCAAAGAACAAAGACTCTCTGAGACTGGACTCTTTTGGAAATAAAATTTATTCATATCTGAGCATCCAGTTATGAGTGATGAACCATCAGGCTCTCCTGGGCCAGTATGAATTCAATCTGTGGGACTCCCTGCCTAGGTTTGAGGACTCCCTCCAGGAGCGCTATAGGAAGGAGTTTAAGGCACTAGTGGAGGAAGGGACAGCGGCTGCAAGCATGTCTCTGCAGGCAGCCTCAGATGCCACAGACACGGCTGCACAATCAATGGCCTCCGCGGTGTCCAAGAGATGGGTATCATGGTTCCTGTCCTCTGGGCTGTCCAGCGAGGCACAGTCTTCCATGCAAGATCTCCCATTTGATGGAAAAGCTCTGTTTGCAGAGGAAACAGATACAAGGCTGCATGACATGAAAGACTCCCGCACAACCCTCCAGACTCTGGGCCTCTTTGTCCTGGCTCCGGCAAAACCTAAATTCAAGCTATGGTAGACTCCCACCCAGGCCGCCCTCCCAAAGTATGAGGCTGCCCATAAGAAGTAGCGGAACTATAGAGACACCCTCAGAGGCAGTCTCGGCCTGCCCCTTAGCCTGGGTCCTCCAAGGGCAAGCAGGTGGGGAAAAGGCGTTTTTGATGGGACACTCGGGGGCACCCTGCCAGTCCTCATCAGGGATCCACCCCCAATAAAGATTCCCTTTTCCAACTGGTTGTGTGCTTTCCTCCTGGAATGGTCGCAGCTAATCTTGGACCAATGGGTCCTCAACACCATTTCCCAGGGTTACACCCTCCAGTTTACTTCCTCCCTGCCCAACCACCCTCTGCCCCCGTTCTTCTTAGGGACCTCTCACACAAAGCTCTGCTCGAGAAGGAGGTGGAGTGGCTCCTAAGACTAGGAGCAATAGAGGCGGTGCCCTAAGAGTTCATGGGGAAGGGGTATTACTCCCGTTATTTCCTTATCCCAAAGGCGGGCTCAAGCCCATCCTGAACCTCCAAGGTCTGAACCAGTACATGGGGAAGCTCACGTTCCGCATGGTCTCCTTGGCCTCCATCATCCCCTCCATAGATCCTGGGGACTGTATGCTGCCCTCAATCTACAGGATGTGTACTTCCACATTCACATATTTGACGCGTCCTCCGTTTCATGGTTGGACAGAATCATTACCAATTCATGGTCCTTCCATTTGTTCTGTCCACTGCCTCCAGGATGTTTACAAAATGCACATTGGTGGTAGCGGCCTACCTCAGATGGTGGGGGGTCCAGATATTCCCCTATCTGGATGATTGGCTTGTCAAGGGCACCTCCCGGTTGTGGGTGAGGGATCACATGGCACTCCTCCTGTTCACGTGCACCACCTTAGGCCTGCTGGTAAACAACACCAAGTCCACGTTAATCCTGGTCCAATGCATAGAGTTTATCAGAGCACTCCTGGACGCAGAATTGGCCAGGGCCTCTCTCTCGCCAGATAGATTCAAGACCCTGAAAGGTCTCATAAATGCAGTCACAAGGTTCTCAGTGACAACAGCCAGGTTTTGCCTGCAACTCTTGGGTCATATCTCGGCATGCACGTACGTGGTCCATCACGCCAGATTCAGGATGAGGCCCCTCCAGCTCTGGTTGGCCTCGAAGTTCTCCCAGGCCATGGACAGGATGGACAAGGTCCTCACTGTGCCAGACTCTGTGATGGCATCCCTACGGTGGTGGTCCACCCCAAATAACATGCTCCAAGGGATCCTGTTCAGGGACAGGGCCCCGTCATTGGACTGGTGTCCAATGTGTCGGATCTGGGTTGAGGGGCCCACGTGGGGATCTTTCAGACCCAAGGTCTGTGGTCGGCTCAAGACCTGACCCTACGTATAAATGTCAAGGCGCTCAGGACGGTGTGGCTGGCATGTATGGCCTTCCACTCACGCCTACAGGACAAGGTAGTCAGAGTCCTCACAGACAACACTGCCTCTATTGTATATCAACAGGCAAGGCGGGGCCCGATCCTCTGCCGCAAAGCCCTCAGGCTGTGGGACTTCTGGATAGCCCATGACACCCACCTAAAGGCCTTCCACCTACCAGGCGCTCGAAAGGAGAGGGCGGATCACTTGAGCAGGGACTTTTCCTCGCAACACAAGTGGTCCCTCCACCCCGAAGTGGCCCACCAGCTCTTCCGAAGATGGAGAACTCCCCAGGTGATGCCCCCAGTTCTGCTCCGGGGGGGCCTGGGAAGGGGCACTATCTCCAATGCCTTTCTCCTGTCCTGGTCAGGCCGGCTTCTCTGTGCCTTTCCCCCTAATCAGCAGGGTCCTGGAGAAGATAAAGTCGGACAAAGCCCGGGTCCTCCTGATTGCCCCGGTGTGGCCCAGGCAGCATTGGTACAGGACCCTCATGGGCCTGGCGGTAGCTCCACCGTGGCTGTTGCTGCTCCTCCCACACATGCTCTCTCAGGACCAGAACCTCCTCTTCCACCCCCACGTAGCAGCTCTTCACCTCACGGTGTGGCTGCTCAGTAGTTAGGTAGAGAGGAACGGACATGCTCGGACTAGGTTCAGCGTGTCCTCCTCGAAAGTAGACAGCCCTCAACTCGCCGCACTTACTTGGCAAAGTAGTTCTGATTTTCTAGGTGAGTGGCAGACCAGGGCGTGTCTCCTGGTGACTGCCCCGATCCAGCTTATCCTTAATTACTTCCTCCACCTGAGGACCCAGGGCCTGGTGCCCTCGTCAGTCAGGGTGCTCCTGGAAGCCATATCGGCCTTCCATCTGCCGGTGCAAGGGTGCACAGTATTTTCCAATGCTATGACTGGCCGGTTCCTTAAGGGTTTGGCTCATCTTTTTCCATTTTCTAGACCTCCAGTCCCACAGTGGGACCTAAACCTGGTGTTGGCTTGTCTCCCAGGGCCCCCATTTTAACCACTTGCCACATGCTCCTGGTCTCATCTCTCGTTGAAGGTGGCCTTTCTGGTTGCAATCACAACAGCCAAGCAGGTCTCGGAGCTCAGGACCCTGACCTCCGAGCCGCCATACACGGTATTTCATAAGGACAAGGTCCGGCTCCACCCACACCCCATGTTCCTCCCGACAGTGGTCTCCACCTACTACATGGGTCAGGACATTTTTCTACCAGTCCTCTGCCCCAAGGCTCATGCGTCCAGTGAGGAGCACCATCTCCACACATTCAGTATGTGGCGGGCTCTGGCTTTCTACCTCTACTGTACTAAGCTGTTCAGAAAGTCCTTGCAATTGTTCGTTGCCTTGGCTGAGCACATGAGGGGCCAGCCAATTTCCACTCAGAGGCTGTCCAACTGGATCACTTTGTGCATCCATTCCTTGTATGAACTGGCGGGTGTTCCCCCGCTGCCCATTGTTAGAGCACACTTGACTAGGGCACAGGCCTTATCGGCTGCCTTCGTGGCCCACATCCCCATCCAGGATATTTGTAGAGCTGCCACGTGGTCTTTGGTTCACATGTTCACCTCGCACTATGCGATTGTCCCCTAGACCAGGGATGATGCTGGGTTTGGCAAGGCTGTCCTCCATCCTGGGAACTTGTGAACTCCAACAGATATAGCTTGGAATCACCTATTGTGGAATACACATGAGCAATCACTCGAAGAAGAAAAGACAGTTACCTTTTCCGTAACTGGTGTTCTTTGAGATGTGTTGCTCATGTCTATTCCACCCTCCTTCCCCTCTGTTGGAGTTGTCTGTCAAGAAGGAACTGAGGGTGGGGGGAGCGCATAGCTCCCCTTATACCACCCCAGGCAGGTGCCATTCCAGGGGATGCGGGAGGTGCTCCCCCCTATGAGTACTGCTAGGGGAAAAACTTCTGGCACTGGTGCACCTGGCGAGCATGCACACCTGCTGTGGAATAGACATGAGCAACACATCTTGAAAAACACCAGTTACGGAAAAGGTAACTGTCTTTTCTGAAACTTGCAGAAATAACTATGCTGAATGGTCTCTGAATTCCAAAGCTGAGAGGTATTAGCCATTTGTTATGAATGAGATGAGAAACTGCTAATGGAAGGGGAAATTATCAGTAGAAAATGTCTTAAGTCTTATTCTATCAATCACAGCAAAAGTTATGCTAATATTAATATACCTGTTTTCTTCCACTATGCAGCACTTGAGAATCTTCAGCCAAATGGTTTATTTGTGGGGAGTGTTTTTGTTTGTGTGTTTTGTTTTTTTGTACAGTTTGGGGACAGGATATGTAACTGGAAAGTTTAGAACAATTAGTCTAGTGGATACTTTTATCACCCTTTGTTAATCTGTTTACTAGGACAGTAGAAATGCCATCAGTGGGTTTGCAGAAGTCATACATTTCTGCTTGTCTTGATCTAGAACTATAGCTTTGAATTTCTCAGTTGTCAAACAAAAAAAGTACTATTTTGCTAATAACCACCACAGAATTCCATGCTATGACCAACCTTTTCCTTTCTTTCATTTTTCTTTTTTTTTTGACTGGCGATAAAATAGTTACCAATCTTGGCATTTAAGATTATAATCATGTGGTTTCAGCACTGACAGGGCTAAGATTGGGTCATACCTCAGAGCTATTGTTTCAGGCTGCTTGCAGATTCAGAAAGTCATTACTACACTGATTTACATGTGGCTCATATTTTGATAGCTATCTTAACAATCATTGGGATGGAGATTTAGTGAAAAAAAAATTAAGTGCCTAAGTGACATAGGAGTCTAAATTCCATTGACTTTCACCCTTAAGCCAGTATTGTCTGACTCTGAGCATCAGACTTCTTAATTTCAACATTGTTTTAATTCTTGCTTTAGCCTGGAATTTATAAAGTACATTCATTCTTCAGCAGAAGTTATAAAAACGTTAAAAGGAGGAATAAAGCAAATTGAATGTTGTATTTTTCAGTGTGATTAATCCTGTTGTTTGAATACTCATCCCTGGGTGTTTTGTTTGTTTTCTTCTAATTTCATGAGAGCTTAACAGTTCAGTTATTACTGAAAATTTGCAGGCTCCATTTACCCTAAATAATTTAATAAGGCAAATTAAATAAACTAGAAAAAAGCAGAAATATGCCTGGCAGGCAGCTAGCTTACTAGTTTTCTTTTATAATTGAATAACAATATCAAATGAACCTTGTATGTACTGAAAAAGCAAGAAACATTATGAAGTATTAAAATACTTATATCTGTTGTGTATTAGATATCTTCTATCTTGAAAAGGTAAACGATGGATATTAGCACTTTAAGAGCAAAAGATTCTATTAGAATAGTGCATTTGTTGTATAGTGCTCTTAGAAGAATTCAGATTTCTAATCAGTATTCTCTAATTTAAAATAACTACTTCTGTAAATATGTAAGTAGTAATGACATGATGTAATCACTTGTCTCAATTATGTATTTGGATAACATTGGGAAAAATTAGGAATAATTATTTTTATTTTATTACCACCCCATTTTTATCTATATCTCCTCAGATTTTTGTTTTATTTTTATTATTTTCTTTGTCAATTGCTATAGCATCTGCCACCATAGACTACTTACAATTAGATAAATACATAAAGTACTTAATGTGGATGGTCAAAATGTCGGCCACCTCTTACTGACAAAAACAGAGCCTTGCATTCATGTCAGTAGTCAGCTATGCTGACGCCGTTCCCTGAAAGTTATGGAGTTTAGGTTCTGGTGGATAGTTAGAGGAAAGGAGCTCCATAATCAGGGATACAGAGAGCACACTGCTGCTGATTCTAGAAATTTCTGTTCTGAGAACTGATAGCAAAAATGTCCTAAATGATCTCTCATTTAGGGCTTTAAAGGTCATATCTGATGTCTTGAATTATACTTAGAAGTAATTGGGTATCTGAGCACAGATAATTGCAGTAAAAAGTTTTTGCCTTCATAGTTATAGACACCTCTGTAGACTCAAGAAAAAATATCTATGAAATTCACACACACTCCAAAAAAATATGAAAAAAAACTGTGGGTTTTGTTTTGTTTTTTTGTTTTGTTTTGTTTTTTTGTATAAAGAAAATGACATCAAACCTCAGTATGCTAAAATGCCTCATATTCTGATTTCCTGCAGAAAAACTCTGAGTACAGGTTGCAAACCACTGCAAAGAAATACATAAAGCAACTACTTGATCAAACATTCACAGTTTCACAAAATAATACAAAATTGACTTCATGGTGTTCTGTGACATTGCCTTCATGAGTAGGATTTTCCCAGTCATTAATAGCTCCCCACTCACCCATTCAAATTTGCTCTGTAAAGTTATTCCTGAAGATTTTATGTTCCCAGTCTGAGAGAGTGTGTATGTATTTTTATTAAATGCTTGTAAAAACCCAATTGTGAGGATTAGCAGACCAGACTGTCTGAGAATAGCAGATAAATCAAAACACAAATTTCTAATTACCATGCTCATAAACGTCCCAATCTCTGGTCTGCGGAAAGCATTAAAACTTATTCCTGATCATGACAACAGTGTTTAATCTTTGGTAAAAGAGTCAAGTTTGGCAAAAATGGTTCATTTTTTTAATATTCAATTTAAAGTTTAGTTTAGTATTTCTGCAGCTCTGGGAAAAATCATTCTGTTAGGACTCTGGACATAAGATTGATTTAGGCCCTACAGGGCTCAGTCAGAGGACTGCAGCTGTTTCCACTATGTTACAGAAAGAAGACCCTGTATGTGAGGACTATCAAATGAGACTGTTACTAGGAAGAAACTTAGGAAGTAACCTGAAAGTAAATTTGTGGACCACAAGAGTTAGAGAAAAGGCTGGAAAAGCTTAAATTGCTATCAACTCCCATCTGCCTGCTATGACACTTCTTTCATCATAAAATATAACATTCTTCAATGTTCTACTTGGGTTTTTTAAATCATATCTAAAGTGTGTGTGTGTGTGTGTGTGTGAGAGAGAGAGAGAGAGAAACATGAATAGTGCTTAAAATATGGCTTAAAAGAGAAGTGCAAAGATTTGGATTCTCCCTACTGGATGCTCTGAAGAACACCCTGGTGTGGGAGGGGGCCCACCAGCAATTACTCTGTACAATTTTGCTTGTGGGGAAGACAAATCAGCAGTAGCTCCTCTAGAAGATCCTTGTAGTTTTTACATGGAAAATGCCCTTTTTCAAAGGCCTTGTCTAAACTGGTGGTGATGTGTAAGGTACATGTAGCTATATGCCACAGTGGGAAAAAAAGCAGGATTGTCCACACTGCAGTGTATAGCTACCCATGACAATGAAAGGTTCTGGCAGGGGGGAGACAGCGGGGACTGCCAGAGCCTTTCCCTGCTGGAGTCTTTCTCTGTGGCACAGAGAGGCTCCAGTGGCAGGGATGCAGTGGTACACTACTCTGCTAAAAATAGTAGTGGGAACATCAATAGTGTGAACATTGGTTGTGTAGAGAACTATATAGGGTAAATATCCTAAGGTTCTAATGTGTCTTTACTCTACTTGCCTAAGTAGTGCCTCATTGTTTATGCTGTTGCTTATACCCATGCTAGGTTGGCATGCAGTGTATGTACTCTACACGCCACCATAAATGTAGACATAGCCCTAAAGTCCATCCTGGTAATGGAAGAATTAGTCTGCAGCTGTTCATCTAGGAAATATTCTGTTGCTGTTGGGGCACATAGATAAGCAGAAATAAGAGTAGAGTAGCAGATAGTAAAATTCATCAGGAAGGCAAGAACAAGAAGGATCTTGGGGCAGGAGGAGTTGTTCATCTGTGAGTGGGGCTATGATTGGCTAACCCACGATGGGACCAAACAGATGATGGGATGTCCTTGTCCTTGCATAGAAGTTCAGGACTGAGGTGAAGTTGGGATACAGAGAGACCTGAGAAGCAGGGTGAATTGTGAGAGAAAAAAATGCAAAAAATTGTTACTAATTAGTTTATATTGCTTCAAGTTTAGTGAGCTGGAAGTGAAATAAGTTGAGATATCTGCAGTGTTTGTAAATTGGCTAATAATGGTTTGCTGATTATTACCAAATGTATTTTAAGTTGTTTTTCAGTTCTCTAATCCTCCTAGAATCTTATCTTTTGCTTGACTAGGAGAGTGTGATACTTAACAGAGACTCTCCAGGACCTGTTCAAAGATAACTAAATCATTTCCCAGCATGGTAGGGGAAGGAGGTTCAGAAGTAATTTAGTACTTTTGCTCCATTATTCAGCAGGAGCTGTGAACATCACAAAGATAATTCTTTTGGTTTCCAAGGCAAAGTGAGAGTATGTTCTTGTCTCAAGGCCTGATCCCAAACCTAGTGAAGTCAATGGAAAGACTCCTATTAACTAAATGAGGGTTTGGATCAAGTCTTCAGAGCACTGCCTGGCAATCACTGGAACCATGCTGTAGCTATACGTAAGGCAATGGAGCGAAGGACAATATTAGGGCTTTTATAGAAAAAATGGCAACCCTGTAGAATGATCAGGGTTGAAAAACTGAGGACCCCATTTGGCTGATAATTTTCTGCACTGATGACTGTTTGAGGAAGTTGTACAGTTATATCTTATGATTAAAATGTGTTTCATACGTGTGACCAGACACCAGCCAAGGAAGCAGGTGCTTGGGGTGGCCAATGGGAAGGGGCGGCACGTCCGGGTCTTCGGCGGCAATTCGGTAGCGGGTCCCTCAGTGCCTCTTGGAGAGAAGAACCCACCACCGAATGACAGAGCTGCTGCTGAACTGCCGCTGATTGCGGTTTTATCTTTTTTTTTTTTTTTTTTCTTTCGCTTTGCTGCTTGGGGTGGCAAAGAAGCTGGAGCCGGCCCTGCGTGTGACAAATTAATCTGTTTAATGTTTGAGTTTTTAAATCAAAATTATGCCTGGATCTAGTAAAAAATATCAGGTGAATTTATAGTGTTTTTAAGGGGCTATATTTGTATGACTACTAACATTAAGATTTTTTTTAAAGAGATGTTAGGAATAAGTACATTAAAAAACCTGTACTAATGGTGAGACTGACCAGATCAAACCACTTCTCTTTTGTCTAATAATACATGTAAATTGTTTTTGATTAACTACTTTGTAGTGCTTTAAAGAACATCCATATTCATGTTATATTTTTTAGTAATTTTAGCACATTGCAACCCATAACTGTCATTACTGTTGTTTCTGAACCCCAAATAAAAATTTGCTCTTTGAAGGGGCATTTTTGCTTTTTCTGATATTCAGCTTAAATGCTAAAAATAGCCAGATCATTTCTTTTCCATGATTTGTGTCAGAAATCTTTCAGAAATTTTTAATGTATCTTACAAGAGCATTGTTTTTTTTCTGTCACTTATCTATTTAGCACACAGTTAAAAAATGACATTCATAGTTATAAAAATGAAATTTACTCATTTTATGTGTATTTATGGTTAGCTTGCTTATTTTATTTGCATTTTTATTTCCTTGTTAGTTCCTATTTGAAGAATGTACGTGATATGTAGGGAAATTTTCATGAACTCCAAACCATTTAAATATTTAGAGATATTTAAAATATATTTGTATTATACTTCTGTAAATTGAAACCTTTAAGAAATGTGGTTTGTGCCAACTAAGAAGTTTTGTGGGCTGTATGAGGGTATCAGTAAACACATGGATCCTTTTTCAAAACAGTATTTGTTAAATGAAGTATTCATTCATGGAATATTTGAAACCACTAAATACTGAAATGTTTCATTTGTCTGCAAGCTAGTTCTGCTATAGGCAATGTGAGGAGGGTTCATCTCTGTACTTTTCTGTTTATCTTGAATACATTTTGAATACTGCCTGCAGATGTGGTTGCTCCATCTAAAAAAAAACATATTGGAGTTGGAAAAGGTTCAGAAAAGGGCAACAAAAATTATTAGAGATATGGACAGCTTCCATATGAGGAGAGATTAATAAGATTGGGACTTTTCAGCTTGGACAAGAGACAACTAAGGGGGGATATGACAGAGATCTATAGAGTCATGACTGATGTGGAGAAAGTAAATAAGGAAGTGTTATTTACTCCTCATAACACAAGAACTAGGGGTCACCAAATTAAATTAATAGGCAGCAGGTTTAAAACAAACAAAAGGAAGTATTTCTTCACACAACACACAATCAACCTGTGGAACTCTTTGCCAGAGGATGTTGTGAAGGCCAAGACTATAACGGCATTCTAAAAAGAACTAGATAAATTCATGGAGAACAGTTCCATCAATTTATATTAGCCAGGATGGGCAGGGCTGGTGTCCCTAGCATCTGTTACCTTTTTCTGTTCATTCCCTATGGGGCACCTGGCATTGACAACTGTCGGAAGACAGGATACTTGCCTAGATGGACCTTTGGTCTGACCCAGTATGGCCATTCTTATGTTCTTTTCCTTTTCTGTAAAAAGCCATTTTCCAGGTACAGTATTTTATTTATTGTTCTATTTTGATTGAATTTATGTAGATGTTCAAGTCCAGCATATTAGTCTAAATGTCTTAACCACTCAATATATAGCTGAGGGAAGGGTGCTGTGCAAGTCCATGAGGGAACCATGCAGCCTTTGCCGATGGATGCAGAGTTGGAAGTATATGGTCTACTTCTTCTAACTGCCATAATGGCAAAGGCCCTACTTACAGTCATTTGCAGCATATCTGATCAGTCTACATCTGAAACAACCGAGCTTTGTCTATAGATGGCGATGGTGTGGAAGATTAAAATCAGAGGGCTGGACTGTTGCATTGGTCACAAGATTGGCATTGGCTATTTGAACCTTGTTCTTGCCAGCTGCAGGTGACGTATTGTGTATGGAAAGCTGAGGACTGGTTGGGAGGGGTCAAGGAACTGCCAAAGGGGAAGGGGGCCACTCAGACCCACAGGACTTGAAGGCTCCCCTAGAAGAGACTGTTCAGCTGGGATTCCCTCAGGACTGATAGGGTCTCAAACAGTGGTCACTATCAGGATCAAAGGTGCAGAATGTAAAGCAGTGCTTGACACTGGATCACAAAGGACTATTATATTGCAGCCATTCTACCAACTGATGCTTAGGCACCTGCTATTACTCCTGGGGGAATTCTGCACCAAAAAAATCACCAAATCCCCTCTGTCTAATAGTAATGTAGCTAGTATTGACCCTTTACTTCTAGTTCTTCGAGTGCAGTCCCTGTAGGTACTCCAATTCAGCGCTGTTGATCAGAGATTTTCTGCAGAAGTGACTGGTCGGGCCATGCGTGTGCCGTAGCTGTCTTGCAGCGCCATTGGAGTCTTGTTCAGTGTGCACACAGCCCGACCCCCTCAATTTCTTCTCAACCATCCTCGACTGAAGATGGAGCTCGGGGCAGTGCGACAACTTCTCCCCCAGAGATAACAAAAAATAGAATCATAGGACTGGAAGGGACCTTGAGAGGTCATCTAGTCCAGTCCTCTGCATTCATGGCAGGACTAAGTATTATCTAGACCATCCCTGACAGGTGTTTGTCTAACCTGCTCTTAAAAATCGTCAATGATAGAGATTCCACAACCTCCCTAGGCAATTTATGCCAGTGCTTAACCATCCTGACAATTAGGAAGTTTTTCTTAATGTCCAACCTAAACCTCCCTTGCTGCAATTTAAGCCCATTGCTTCTTGTTCTGTCCTCAGAGGTTAAGAGAACCAATTTTTCTCCCTCCTCCTTGTAACAACCTTTTACGTACTTGAAAAATGTTATATCCCCTCTCAGTCTTCTCTTTTCTAGATTAAACAAACTCAATTTTTTCAATCTTCCCTCATAGGTCATGTTTCTGAGACCTTTTAAATAGATTTTTTTTCTTTAGCTAGATAGTTAATTAGTTTGTGGTGTTTAAAAAAAAATTAACTTTTCTTCCTTCCCTGTTTCCCAGCTTCCTTCAAAGCACGGACTGCAAAAGTTCTCAGTCCACCTGAGACTCTAGTTTGATCATGCCAGGCTCCCAGGCTTTAAAAGATGTGGCTTCTGCAGGGAGACCATGCCTCAGTCTTACAGGCACTTTCTCTGTGTGAGATGCCTCAGTGAGACGCATATACCATTCAAATGCACCCATTGCAACAACTTGAAGGCAAGAGCCTGGCGTGACCAGGATTTCCACCTCAGAATGATCCTTATGGAAAAATTGCTCCAACCAGAATCAGAAAAGGACACTCTCTGAAGCATTCGCCCAAGTGCCCAGCTACTCAGTCTGAACCAACCAAGAGCACAGCTCCATCATCTGAAGAAAAGAGGAAGTGAGCCTGGATCTCTGCACAGAGGGAACCGCACAGAAAGAAACTGTCTCCTGCGAGGTCATTACCATCGGTGCTAATGACCCCGAGAGTCAGTGCGTATGACTTCCCCAGCACCTCCAGCACCAGACACATCATACGTAAGAGCAAGGAGTCGAGACATGAACCATGCCATATCTCCTCCTCTGCACTGACCGTATCAACAACTTCATTGAAGTTGGCACCCACCGTGCAACCTCAGCCAGTGCCGACTATGATCATGTCTTGCTCAGCGCTGCTGCCTTGCCTGGCACCGCAATGGACCCACCTGCCCCCGACAAAGGCAAAACAGAAGACACCTAAACACCTGACTGCCACAGATAAAACATTGGCACTGCATCCACTGGCACCACAACAATTTTTAACTCAGAAAGACATAATCATTGCATCGGTGCCTCAATCACCTCTTCTTGACACAGAAGGACCACCAGTCCTCTCATAACTGATGTCACCTATGGCACTGTCGATGTTGAGTGATAGTGACAATGAGGACCAAAAGGATGGAGTCTTTTCACCATAGTGCTCCCCCACACCTCAACATAAATCTGCTGGGGGGACACAGCAACCTAAAGACCATCAGGCACAACCTCACTACCCATGGGCAGCATACAAAGCCTGTTACAATCAAAGCTCCTCACCACCTAGAGGAGTACTCCAGTTCCCTCCTATATCTTCATGGCTATCATGATGTGCAGAGCCTCATGGCTTCTGTCATCTGGTATACCAAAAGAACTCCAAGTAAATGTAGAGGACCTACCTTTCAATGAGGACAAACTATTCTCCTCAAAAACCGATTAAATTCTTCATACCATGAAGGACTCTCATGTGACTTTTCGCACACTTAGCATCTATACACCACCCCCAAGAGGAAACAATACTAACCCCACCACCGAGACAGAGATACTCAATACACCTGCCCTCAATCCAGACCATATGAGGTTGGCAGAGAAAGAAAGAGACCACCTCAACACTGATAGGCACAACCACAAGTGGCATCTCAACCCGCAGGAAACAAACCACAGTTTTGAATGCTTGGTTGAGGGCCTAAACAACCTCCCCTTTACACCAGCACCTTCTATGATGGGTTACCCCTCCTCCGGGGTGCAACCTGATGTACTGGAGTCCCACTGAGCCCACATGTTCCACCAGCCTAGGCTCCCTCACCCTGTCTTGCTGTGCCAGGCCCTCAGGTCTCTTCTAGCAGACACACAGGTAGGAACATGCCCAGCTGCAGAAAGCCACAAACACTGAGATCAGCTCTGCATGGGAAGGGTCAGCTTGGGGACTGCCCAGCACTCAAGTGCACACTCCCTCTGGGGTGCAATCCCAAAATTGTATTGTCTTGCACTGCACAGAAAACTGTACAGTGTAAGCTCATGAAATTCGTTCCCTTGCTTAATGTGGAGGAAGATATGCACAGCTTTGCCCCTCCATCCCCAGTTATAAATTGCACAAACTGGGTTTATAGAAAACAAAACAAGTTTATTAACTACAAAGAATAGATTTTAAGTGATTATAAGTGATAGCAAATAGATCAAAGCTGATTACCTGAATAATAAACAAAAACTGCAAACTGATCTTAACACACTAGATAGGTAGGATATAAATTAGCAAATTCTCACCCTAACTGATAAACAGGCTGGCAGACTCTTAAGGCACAAGGTGCCTTGGCTTTCCCAGGTTTTCATACACCGGCTAAAGATCCTTCTAGCCTGGGACCATCACTTCCCGCCACAGTTCAGTCCTTACCCTTCAGGTGTTTCCAGGTGTGTTGTTGCAGGAGAGTGAGGTACCATCATGATGTCATTGTCCCCCTTTTATATCTTCTTCCTACTTGCTGGAAAGCTCTTTTGCTGTACCTGGGTCAAACAGTTCCCATTGCAAAGTGCTATCTTTGAGAGGTTTCTATTGTACACAATTCATGGGGTTATCCTTGTGCTTGTGTGCATTCCTCAATAAGCCATTAACATTGTTTGTCCTTTTTACTGTTGTACCTGAAAGGCTGTTTGTGGGTGCTTTCAACAGCACAACATGTTTCAGTAACACATATATAACCAAACTTCATAACTTTACATACGATGATAACAAATACAATCCAATGAGATATTAATGTCTAGCAGATGGAGAATTTTAAAATGATGCCTCTTAGGACATACTTTATACAAAACATATACTAGTTACATGACAGTGGTGAATACTGGGCTGTCAGGGTGTCACACCTACCCGCCCATTTGGTCAAGGTATTCTCACTGCATGAGTGGGATGTGCAAAAGGAGTAGAACATAACATCAGACCCTTCACGGAGAGATCTAGGAAGATTGCTCTCTCAGAGATGGATGACGTATGTCATCATCTTTAGGAGCTGATTGCAAATGGCATCATTACAGAGTCCTGCAGCTCATATGCTTCACCCATTGTGGTGGTCCGTAAAAGGAATGGGAAAATCCAGATGTGTATCAACTACTGCACCCTAAACAGCTGTACTGTGGTTGACCAGTATGCCATGCCTCAAGTACAAGATGCCTTAAACTGTTTGCTGGGAAGCAAGTGGTTCTCAGTATTGGATCATCAATGTGGATACTACCAAATCCCCCTGGGAGCAGAAGATAAGGAGAAGACAGCCTTCATCTGCCCTCAAGGGATTTATGGGGCACCTGCCACATTTCAACGTCTTATGGAGAAAGCTATGGGAGACATGAACTTACTGCAAGTCTTAGTTTATTTGGATGACCTGATTGTATTTAGAAGAACATTGGAGGAGCATGAAGAAAGACTTCTTAAAGTGCTTGACAGGTTGGAGGCCTATGGACTGAAGCTTTCCATTGATAAATGCCAATTCTGCAGATCAGTAAAGTACATGGGTCACATTGTGTCTCAAGAGGATGTAAGTACTGATCTGGATAAAATAGAAGAACTCACTACATGGCCACACCCAAGTAATTACAGAGAGCTTAAGATCTTTCTCAGATTTAGTGGTTACTATCGCAGGTTTGTGAAGTATTATGCTACTATCATAAAGCCTCTGAAGGATCTTACCAGGGGATGCCCATCCAGCAAGAAAAAGTCTAAGACTCGGAGTAAGGGGAGGTCCCCAAGGCCTCCTGAGCAGAAACACTATGACCTCTTAGAGCCCTTTGGACCACGATGAGACAAGAAAAGTGAAAGAGCTTTATGAGAAATCGTTAACTGCCTAACTCATGCTCCCGTCCTAGCCTTTGCTGACCCAAAGCAAGCCTTTTATCCTACATACAGATGCCAGTTTAGAGGGTTTAGGAGTGGTCCTATACCAAGAAGTTGAAGACAAACATAAAGCTGTGACCCTTGCCAGCTGAGGGCTGTCTGATAGTGAAACTTGCTACCCCATCCACAAGCTGGAGTTCCTGGCCTTGAAATGGGCCATCACTGAGAAGTTTCGTGATTACTTGTATTGTGCGAGGTTTCAAATGTGGACAGACGACAATCCGCTGACTTACGTGTTAACAAGTGCTAAGCTGGATGCTATAGTTCAGAGATGGGTGGCTAGCTATGAGTTCAGCATTCAGTACCGATCAGAAGCAATGTAGATGGGGCTGCATTGTCCCAGCATCCGCAGCCACTGGAAATTGCTGTGATTCGTATGGAGGGAGTGAGAGAGCTGTTTGCAATGGGAGTTGTCTAGTGTCAGAGGCCCATGAGAGTCTTCATGGTTGTGTTGCAGAAACTCCGGGCCTGCCCCCTGCAAGACGCTGACATTCACGACACTCTACTTGCAAAAAGAGAAGAATGAAACCTTGTTGCAATTATGCCATCTGCCCCGAGGGTAGGCTACTATTATGTGAATGGAAGCAAACTAAAACTGATACAGGGAGTTCTGCACTGGGTCACAGTAGATCCTTTACAAAATCAACAAACACAACTAGTGCTACCAAAAATGTACAGAGCCCTGGCCATGAGGGCCCTTCATGATGACTTTGGACATCTGGAAATGAAGAGAATCCTGGAATTTATTTCTAGTAGGTTCTACTGGCCCCGGATGGTTGAGAATGTACACAAGAAATGTGAGACATTCGCTCAGTGTGTTCAAAGGACAACTCTGACCACTAGAGCAGCATATCTGAAGAATATCACCAGCAGCAACAAAGAGACTAGCCTGGGACAATGAATAATGAACTTGTCCCACCAACCTTTCCAGACCTCCTGGGAGAAAAAAAGGCTTGTGATGACACACCTAGGTTGTTGGACAGAGGGGACACACAAATGGAAAGTGTCCCTGGTGCCCTGGACATGCCAGTACCAGAGCAAGAGATGCAGGAGCCTTTGCCAGTAGCAGGGGTACCCTCAAGGGAACCCTCACTATTCCTAGGCTAAGAAGAAGTCCACCCTGCCCCTGCCATGCCCACTCTCAATAGGCATTACAGGATTATAAGGCCAGTAAACATGCTAACTTATGATGCACCTGGAGTAGTTAATGAAGAAGTGATACACTTAGCTTACAGGCTTGTGGCAGCCAGAGTGGGTTTCCTCAGACCACTTGAGGAGCCCTCATGTGGTTGGTATAATTTGGAGTGTGATTTGCCAGGATGACACATTCTTGGCTGGGGGGAGAATGTAATCAGGGTCTGAATGCATTCTCCCCTGACAGCTATGTAGGAGGGGGAGAGATTTCAGGAGCAAACTGTAGTTACATGACCACACCTATTCTGCTTAGATATCCAGCAGATAGAGCGGTGTTGCGAAACATAATCAACTTTGGCTGGTGTTGGGTTACAAATCACTTTAGTACTGAATGCAGAGGTAATGAAATGCTGTTAGCAATATTATTGTCTTTATTCATAAAATAAAGGGGAGCAGAACTGTGTTTAACCTATCCCAAATGAGGGAGTCACCCTCAGCTGAAAGGACCTCGTTAAGCCAGGGGCTTGAATGCCAGAGCCCTGTGAAAGTAAGAGGGGTGGGGACAGATGTTCCAGCCAGGAGGTGTGGTTACTCCCCAAAGGTCCCTGGTTTGGTTTAAGATGTGCCTCCCCATTGTTCAAAAAAAAGAGCAAAATAGGCTTTATTACGAGCCTCTTTATTGTATTAAATGCTTAGTCAAAGCTGAAATCAGTTGTGGTAAGACCACATTTCTGCCCAACCTGCTAAGAACTAAAAATCACTAAGAGCCTGACCTGCAGAGGTCACAGTAGAGGAGCAAGTAGCAGCAAAAGGTGACGGATGGATGGCCAGCAGGATCAGAGCAGGTGGCTGGGGGGAGCCCAGACAATGAGAGCAGTGAGCAGGTGGCTGACAGGAGCGCCCAGCCAGAGCAAGCATTCAGATGGTGGAGCAAGCAAGGTGCCTTCTTCCCTCAGTGAGCAGTGAACTCACACAGATGTGCTTCTGAACCCAGGGTCCTCACTAACCAAGGACAACCACTATGCGTGGGGTATGGTGAAGCAGCAGAGGGGGGCACAGTAAAGGAACTTTTGGTTGTAGAACTCAAGAACATGAGGCAAAAGGCACTGCCCCACACACTCTGGGGTGAGTGTCCTACTCACAGTTTTATGTTTATGAATCCTGCTTGTGGCATTTTCTCTAATTAATATCAGGTGACGTCTCTCCTTTCATTAGACGTTTCTTTTCTAGACTCAGACACTGTGCTTGTGAGTAGGGAAGTATTGCCTCTCAGAGGTGCCCAGGGGCGGCATGTAATTTTCCCAGGTAACTAGGTGGGGACTTGAGCCGGTTTTGTGTTGTATTGTTGAAAAGGAACCCCCTAGATCTTGAACGCGGGCCTCATAGGCGCTGACTTCCCCTTTGCCCCATGGGTGTTCCACCCCACCACCCCCTGGCCCATTAACCGCCTTCCCCCAAGTCTGCCCTGCTGTCTTTATGTCCTCCCGGAGCATGCCGATAAAAAAAAAAAAAAAAAAAAAAAAAAAAAAAGTAACCCAAACATTCCCCCTCCCTCCCAGAATGTCCTAAGTACCGCCAAACAGCTGTTAGATGATGGGTGAGAAGTAGTGGGAGGGGAAGGAGTGGGAACATGGGGAGGAGGTGGGAGGGTGGGGGCAGGGCAGCTTGGCTGCTGGTGGTTGCTAATTTTTCCCCATGGGTTCTGTAGCCCCGCAGCACCCACGGAGTAGGCACCTATGCCAGCCCTGATTTGCTGCTGGCTCCACGTGACAAAGGATTACAAAAGGAATGGTCCAAATGAGCTGCCAGGAGCAGGGCTAGCCTTAGGAAAAATGGTGCCCTGGGAGGAGTGACGCAGTGCCCCCCCTGCAGGAGAAGAGTTTGGAACAGCGATGCCCCTGATTCCCTGGGCAGTGCGGGGTTCAGAGCCAGGCACAAGAGCACAGCATACAAACTGACCCACACAATAAAGCAACCTACAGCATCCAGGTGAAGGGCTCTGGCATTGCCCCAGGCTGCAAGTTCAACACCCCACGACCCTTCCCCGGTGAGTCCCAACCATCTCGCTAGAGACCCCAAGAGGAAGCAACGGCAGGTGGAAAAAGCCCAAAGGTAGGGGACCTGTGGTGGGCAGGCTCCCAGCGATACTCATTCCTTGTCTCAGCACTTGTCCACTGCAGCACCCACACCCTGCTACCCCAATTCTTGCCTCTGTCCCTGGCAGGTGTGGGGCAAGTTCTAACTTCACATATGCAGCTCCTAGGTGCTTGTGCTCTCAGCACTTGTGCATCCCATGCCAGCCGCGCCAGCGACTGCTGCAGCAAGTCTGACAGCTGGGTGGGCGGTGGCAGCAGCTTCTCCCTGTCTCTGCATGGCCGTGGCAACCATTCTGCTCTTCCTTCTCCCCCTACATAAATTCCTCTCCCAGTGGTGATGGCAGTGACCAGACTCCTGCAGACACCACACCAGATAAGGAGGTGACAGTGCAAATGTGTATTTTGGTGCTCTTTCTCCAGGTAGGGCAGGTGGGCACAGTGAGCCCAGAAACCTGCTCCCTGCCTAGGCTCCCTAAGCAGCAGGTGGCTGCTTAGCAGGAAGAGCAGCAACAGGTGAAGTGGCAGCAGTGCTGCAGATGTCATGCTGCCAGGAGAGTGGAGCGGGGACAGTGCCTCCCCCGACCATGGTGTCCTGTGTGGTCACGCACCTGTAAGGCCGGCCCTGGCCTTGAGCTAAAATGGTAGACCTGTGGATTAGACATATCTTTTACTTTCACAGGAAAGTATGGTGGGGCACACCTGCAGTGCCACAACAGGCTGCAAGGGGTCACCCAGGGACTGCACTCCAGCCTTACATAGACTTTCTTTTTAAATAAATGTTGGATTATTTAGATTTGAAATGTTTTACATTGAAAAGGACAAGATTTTTTTTAAAATGGGTGCCTAAATTTTGGCTCCTAACTCCATATTTAAGTACCAATATCAGTGTCCTGATCATGAAAAGTGTAGAACACCCATCAGCTCTGATTAAACTCCCCTTGTTCACTAACTTGTAATTCTATCTAAGATAAAAAGCAATCAAGTATGGTTGGCAAGATTTTTCTTTATAAACTCATGCTGTGTATTATTTGTGGTTCTATAGCCAAGTAGGGACCCAACTGAAGAAAATATGTAAACATAAGCTTAAGTCCATCCCTATTCATGAAACTACTCAAATACTTTGACTTTAAATTAACATTGACTTCAATGGCACTTAAGTACATACTCAAAGTTAAACACATGGTAAAGTTTTTTTTCCTGAATAGGGATACTGTCCTGAGGCCTAGATGATTAGTGATTTTCTATTTTTCTCTTAACATTCATTTAATTATTTTACTGAGAGTGCAAGTTAGACTTACAGGACAATTGTCAGGCTCACTCTCCTCTCTGTTTTTGAAAGTTGGTAATTCCTTCAGTCTTCCAGTACTTCACCTTTTGTTGATGATTTTTTTAAAATAGATAGCAGTGGTTCAGTAAGTTTGATTTAAAAAAAATGAGCTCTCGGCCTAAGAGGCAAGTCATCCTTACTGGCTAATTTATATATATTAAATGTGTGTATTATTTATACAGCACCCAAAAGTGAAGGTGGTGATTTATACATATGTAGTAAGGCAGAGTTGTACCCTGAAGAGCACTCTGTATATAACATGACATAATGAGAAAAGACAAAAAACAAAGGAAATAGATAAGGGCGAGAACTTAAGAGCATCCATAATGGGTCAGACCAGTGGTCCCTCTAGCCCAGTATCGTGTCTTCTGACAGTGGCAAGTGCCAGATATTTCAGAGGGAATGAACCGAACAGGTACTCATCAAGTGATCCATCCCCTCTCATCCAACCCCAGTTTATGAGTATTGGCAATCTTGGGACAGCTGCAGCATGGGGTTACATCCCTAGCCGTTATGGCTAAAACTATGAACTTAACTAATTCTTTCTTGAATCCAGTTATGCTTTTGGCCTTCACAACGTCCCATGGCAATGAGTTTCATAGGTTGACTGTGAATTGTATGAAGAAGTACTTTTTCTTTTGTTTGTTTTAAACTTGCTGCTTATTTTTTTCATTAGGTGACCCCTAGTTTGTCTGTAAAGTGAAAGGGAAAATAACATTTCTGGTAAATGCGATAATGTGGGAACAGGAGGAGATTAGAACTAACTACTAATCAGCAACTGTAAAGAATGTCCAAAGTTCAAGTAAAAAGTTGGGAGAATACAATGATCTTAGGAGGCAGGTGTGGGTATGAAAGCAGCTCGTACTATGTGAAGTGCTCCAAGAGTAAGGGCCTTTTATGACTGCCCAAAAACTCTCTTCTGTCTTCTTCTGATTCAATGGGGAGCAGAGAGGTGAGCTAGAAGAGGCTGCTGGGGCCTGGTTTCATCACATAACTCCTGCTTGGTCCAGTGGATGGGGCTGTCAAAAGTTCAGTCTCACCTCTGCTCTTGCTTCTGGCTGGGGCTGCTGGACAGTGATTAATGAGGAACTCTGAGGGCTAGAGGCTTTTAAGATCACCCCTGAACATTCTCGTACTGTAGCTAAGACACCACATGGGATCTTATTTATTTGTATTATTGTAGCACCGAGGACCTCTCATCATGGACTAGCACCCTATTGTGCTAGGCATTGTGCAAACACAAAACCAAAAGAGGGTCCCGCCTCAAGGAATTCTCAAGCTAAGAATAAGACTAGAGATGACAAATGGAGGAGTACAGGAAAACAATGAGACATCCTGATGATAGGCAGTGGTCACATCATACCAGCAGACTAACCCTTGTCAGGTTTTTTTTATAGGTATCACTGCCAAGGAGAATTTTGAATAGGGATTTGAAGGTGGATAATTGGGCAGCTTTCCAGAAGTTTACAGATAGAACTTTTCAAGCATGAGAGGCGGCATGATAGAAAGCACAAAGGTCCTTGTTTGAAAAAACGTTCACAAGTGGGTGATGGAGACTGGCATCATGGGTTGATCAGAGGTGAGCATTGACTGCTCAGTATTGAATGAGAGATGGTAGGTAGAGTGAGACTTGATTGTGAAGGGCCTTGAGAGTGAAAACAAGCAGCTTATGTTTGATGCACTAGAGAATGAGGAGGCAGTGGAAAAAGAGGGGTGATGTAGCCAAAGTAACAGATTAGGAAAATTATCTTAGCACCAGCATTCTGAATGGATATGAGCAGAACAAGATTGCATTTGTCAAGACCAGAGAGAAGAAAGTTGTAACTGAGACATGAGATATGGGGAGTTTGGATGAAGTTTTAGCTATGTGAATGGATAAGAAAGGTCATGTGTTAGAAATGTTATGCACAAAGAATCAGCAAGCTTTAGATATAGCCTGTACATGAGGACTTACAGAGAGGTCCAAATTGAAGATGATGCCCTGTTATGGGCCTGAGAAACAGGGAGGAGGGTGATGGTGTCCACAGATTGAAAAGGGAGGTAGAAAGGAGGTCTTTAGGGGGAAGATTAGAAGCTTTCTTTTAGCTATGTAGAGCTTGAGCTGATGGTTAGACACTCAAGAATAGATGTCAGAGTGACAGACCACGATTTTAGTTTGGGCAGAGGGAAACTGGTCTGGAGTAGATGTGTAGATCTGTGAGTTGTCAGAACAGAAAAGATACTTGAATTTGAGTTTATGGATGAGATTACCCAGATCTGAAATGTAGACTGAAGAAAAAAATGACCAAGGACTGAGTCCTGTGGAACCCACACAGAAAATTGGAGAGCCAGTGAGGCGGAGTTTCTGAAGGACATGCTGATGGAACAATGAGAGAGGCAAGAGCAGAACCAGGATAGGACAATATCACAGAAGCCAAATAAGGACAAGATTTCAAGAAGAGCTTGGTCAATGGTGTCAAAGGCAGCTGACAGGTCAAGAAAGATGAGGGTGGGTTACCGTTTCTGAGCTCTAGCTAGGAAAAGATCAATAAAGGCTTTGATGAGAGCAGTTTCAGCAGAGCACAAAAGGTGCAAGGTGGGTTGGGAAGGGTGTAAGATGTAATTGAGGGAAGGAACCTCAGACAGCAATTGTAAACAATGTGTTCAATGACCTTAAAGATAAAAGAGAGAAAGGAGATGGGACAATAGTTGGAGAGGCAAGTGGGGTTAAGAGTGTTTTTGTTTAAGATGGGAGACACTAATGCATGCTTTTCTTGTGAGGGGAAAGAGACAGATGAGAATGAGAGGCAGGGGGCCATGCCCTCCCACTTTTTAACAAAAGAAATCTGTCTTAGGGTGGGCGAGAGTGGGGAGCAATGCACTTGTTCCACTCCACAGAGGCGCCACGTCATCAACCCATATCGGCCCCTGCTTAACCAGGGCCCATTCCTACCTGCATGTCATTGACAGGCTCTGTGTCAGGCTGCAGCTCCCAACCCTGGCTCCACAGGCAGCAAGTGAGTCCCATTCCAAGCAGAGGGATCCTGGCTCGGGGGACTGCAGTGTCGGGAGACTGGAAGGAGATGCACTTGTACAACAGAGGCCCTTTAGGCAGCATTTAAATCCATGGTTCATCTGAGCCCCACTCCCATTGCAGCAGGCTCTGGTGCACCCAGGGCTCCTGGGAGCTCACACCATAGTGCTGCTGGAGGGAAGCTGCTCCTGGGCACCACCAACAGTGCCAGAACCAGGAGGGCCCCATGAGGCCATGGTCCTCCCCCCCATTTTTTTTAATAAATGAAACATATGCATTTGGACCCCAGAGATGACCTGTACTTGCCCATAGTGGGGCAGAATGAGGGCAGTGGCTTCAGCTGATGTTACTGAGCATGCTCCGTCCTTCTGAGTTTTTTCAGTCCAAGCTAAGCATCAAATTGGGGGAAATGTGACCCCACACTCCCCCCATGTGTCACCTCAGCCCTCCCCCCACTTCTAAAAAGGTTCCTGTGTCCCTGGTGGGAGGTTAAAGAGAATGGTAAGAGAGGGAAGGAAAAGGGGCACAAGGGAGCTCAGGAGATGGGACAGTGGGTCTCTGAGACAAGTGGAGGAGTTAGAAGAGTAGAGAGGTGAGAGCTGTAGCAAGGGAGTGGGGAAGGCCCCTTTGTATTTTGTTCATTTTCTCTTGGAAGAAATAGTCAAGATCCTTTGTAGAAAAAGAAGTGGAGGCAGCAGGAGGGGAAGATTTGAGGAGTAAGTCAAAGATGTTAAAAAGGCAACTGGGATTGAAGGCATGGTAGTCAGTTACATTTTAGAAGTTGTTTTTTAGCAAGAACAATGGCAGAATTTAAGGAGACTATCAAACGAATTTATAGAGGAGGAAGTCAGCCAAGTATCTTCCAAGTATTCCCTTATCTTCCCTTTATCAATAAAGATAATACCTTAATACTTCTTTTTCACTTATCACATATTTGTTTAAAAAAAACACACCTTGTTCTGCTTTACCCTTTTCAGTTTAAAGAAATTGAAAATCTCTATTTTCCAAAATCTCTAATACTAAAAATACTTTTGTCCATTTAAAACAAACCTTTCCAAAAAAATGTTTCCCTCAAAAAACTTATTCTCTTCTAAAAAGAATACATTTGAAATTTCAGCTAGGAAAGTGGGGTTTTATTGTTTCTCGGTTTAAGGAAATTGTGGGGAAGGAAGGTTGCAAAACTGGTTTATAATGAAAGTTTGAAATGTTTTTTCTACAGAGTATCTATTGTCGCTGTATTACCCCTGGGTGGAATAACAGCTCCCCAACTTTACCACTAGAATTAGGGTGTAGAAAAAAATCACTAAGAATAACTAATATTAACTTCAAAACTCTGATGTCTTTACCTCTCAATGCGAACAGATGAAAAACATTTACAGATATAATCTTTTGCCTTGTATAAAAGCGATTTGTCAGAATGGAGATATATAAGCTACTGAATGTTTTGTGTAAGTAATGTAATAGAATTTGTGTGCAAACTTGTGAAGTATACCTAAAAAGTAAGCATTTTTTCTCAATTTGCTTTTGTGCTATTTATATAATTGTACTATAAAAAAAATTAAAATTAAATAATCCAGGATCATTTGTCTATAAAATAATATCTATAATTTCTCAAGCATCTGGTAGGTACTCTTGACTTAAGTAACAAACTAATACATTTATTTTCCTGATACAAGGTTTCTTTGCCAAAAGGTTTCTAAACCAAAATTAATTTCATCATTTGATATTTCCATTTGACCATTAGTCTCAGAATATTCATGAAGTATTTGCATTGATTGTAATAAATTCTTTTTTTTAGGTTGAATAGTTATTCAAATGTTCACATTTGTAAATGGTTGATTGACTGATGTGATTGTCTTTGTTTTCATCTGGATTTTTCTCAAATTCTTTTAAAAAGTTATTTGTTCTCTTGTATGAATGTAAACAAAACTCTCTGCAGCTGAAGAGAAAACCATTGTAATGTTAAATAGAGCTATGGTCTTTCTACATCCTTTTCAATTCCTTTTAGTTAAGCCATGATCTCTGAAAAGGATCATTCTTTTGGTTTTTGATTGCTATAGTGGCTAACAGCATTGTCATCCCTCTGGTCCATATTCATGTAAGACTTGGATTAAGAGTTCCAGAAATGTTGCTATCCACTATTAGCTTCTTTCTGACAAAATAGATGTGTAAATCTACGGATGTTATGTATGAATGGGACATTTTTCATGAGGTAAATAACTGTCCATTGTTTAGTCTAGCTACCTAACAATGGGGTAGGAATTTGGATGGGAGGGGGAGGGGATGGAATAACCTTCCATAGCTTCCTGCTTTTAAAATATTCAGTAAATACTGTGTGGAAGAGTAATGCAACGAAATATGTGTATTAATACTAAAATCTTACATTATATAGCTCCTTTAATCCAAATAACTTTATTAACACTCAGATTACTTTTTCCACTACTGAAATTCAGCCACTGATGGTTTGAAACACGGCAACTGTCTAAAAACACATGACAATGATGATATAACAGTTTTTTATGAGGAAGCACAGAATACCATATACAATGGAAACTGAAAGGAGAATTTAAGAAGGCAGAATGTAATTATTCAAGTTGGAATTTGAATATGATGCAAAGATTCACATCTCACTCTTGCAAAAAAGATCATGGTACCTTAATGACCACAAGTCATGAGGACATTTCATCCAAAAATAGAACCTATTAAAGTCAGCTAATACCAGTTTGTTGTTTTTAGCCATACTATTTTTTTAAACTGTTTCTTTGTATTGGAAAAGAAGTAGTAAGTTACAAGCTTTATTAATTCCAAATTTACTTAGACATATTGGGTGAAATCTTGGCTCTATTGAAGTAAGTGGAGTTTTGCCACTGACTTCACTAGGGCCAGGATTTCCCCCAATATACACAATGAACCAATTTTCCATCACACTGCAGCCCTTTTCACAGGTCTGCTGGTTCCAAGGATCTGTAAACCTGACAGATCCAGTCAGCTGGGAATTCCCTGGTCCTGTGTTATTCACACACACAGCTCCTGGTGTAGTGATGTGGCTAGTGTGCTCTGCTGATCTGTTGGCTTCCAAAAAAAGGACCTGAAGGCTACTGGTAGGCAGGGTATGCTAAAGAAGTACAGAAGCAGCCCCAGGATCAAGCTATGGCAAATGGCTCCTGATCCTTCTGAGCTATTCCCAGCATTTATTGGGTGCCAGTCAGAATTTGTCTACTTTTTGTATCTAGAGATCATCAACTATTGTACTTGTTATTGACAGCATATCTGCCTTCTCAGTTGTATCCGTGACTGTACCTGGGTTTTTTCTACCTCCCTATACTCATTTTTTTAAAGGATTAGGGTCCTTTTAATGAACCACATGGAGTTACTCCAAAAAATTATTCAGTACATCTTTACATCCTCCATTGCATTAAGTTCATATATATTATGTGTAAAGGGAAAACACAAAAAAGGGAGGATCAGTAGTTGAAGTATTTTATTCCTTCATCTGCAAGGATGTTGAATTGCTTAAGGTTCAGAAGATTTTTGAGTATATAGGAACCAAGAAGTCAAAATCTAATTCAGTGAATAACAAATACTCATTTTACATGAGGCTTTTACCCTTATAGAGCAAGTCATTGAACCTCCCTTCACTTTCTCATCCCTAGGAGTTATTCTTTATTCCAAACCACCCCTCGCAAGCAAACCTCACTCACAAATCCTAACAACCATTCAGGATCTGAAACTGCACAAAGGAGTGGGAAGATTCTTCCAAGAATAAGGGGAGGTGTATTGCAAATGTAGCTTCTTCTTCGAGTAGTGTCCATATGAGTGCTCCACTATAGGTGTCTGGGTCCTTGGGCTGCTGACCAGAGAACTTTGGTAGCTGTGTCCTTTGTGCCCACATATGTGCTGTCTCTCCTCATGCTGTACCACGAGTCTAACTAGCACGCGCAGGCTAACCATCCTCAGTTCCTTCTCAACTGCCCTTGGCTAGAGATGGAGCTTTAGCTGTCCATTCATGGATTGTTAATTCTTTTACAATTGCTAATTTTTAGCTTCTTTTGAAGTCTTTTCTTTTCTTCAGCCATTGCCGAAAAAAAGAAAAAAGACTTTATTCTTTTTGACTCTGAACAAGGGTATGCCTGACTCCCCAGGCTTCAAGAAACATCACACTTGCAGCGAGGCAATTCCAGTTGCAGACAAGCGCACTCAGTGCAACCTCTGCCTCAGTGAGGGCCACGTCCAACAAAAGTGTACTGTCTGCCATGAGCTCTGGCTGAGATCCTGCAAGGACAGAGAGCTTTGCCAAAAAATTATCTTCATGAAGGCAGCTCTTCATCCTTAACCTTCCAATGGATGTGAATCTTCCCCATAACCTTCAACTTCGAAGGACAGTGGGTCAAAGAAATGGTTTGGGGACTCCTCATAAATCAAAAAAGAGAGCAGGAAGTCCCCTCAGTGCACCTAGGGATAGCTGTAAGTGATCACCATCTCGCCCGGTATCCTCGTCACCACTGGCACCGAGACTATAATCCAGCACTCACAGCGACTGTCAGTCTTTGGTACCACTGACAGGTCCATGGACCCTTTGGGCATGGGCACCAAAACATTGGTACTGAAAGATAAGGGAAGACAGCCTAGGAAGACACTCCTGGTGTGCGAGTTGACCTTGGTACCGCCAGCAACAGTAGCCCACTTGGCATTTGAGAGACTGGTACAGATGAGGTCTCCATCTCCCCCGATACCACCACTGCAACGATCAGTATCAGAATTCCACCAGACCAGGGAGCTCTGCATAACAGAGGCACCTAAGTCTCTGCCTCTTGGTACCAACTTCAGGGCATTGAGCCTTTGCTGGGCATGGGGGATAGCCCCACAACCATGCCATGCCCCTGCACTGTCTACTGAGGGGTCAGACAGTGAGCCAGAGGGGGTCTCATAGTACTCCCAAGCTTTGTACAAGACCTGCTATCAACAGGGTCTGGGAATCTACCCACAGATGGCACCATCACCATCTTAGTATGGTCACCCCTGGGCATCTCCACTAGGCTCTATGCCACCACAATGGCCAAACTTGGACCCTTGGGTGGCATACTGACAGGCCGCCTCATGAGCTACAAGCCTCACCTGACAACCTTCCCGACACACTCTTTCAGCCAAGGCATCCGGGGCCACGGGGAATGGAGGAACAAAAGGCTGACACGGAGGAGGATGTAACACCTAAAGCCATATCCTCTTTTTACCCAGACGAAGTGGTCATGCCTTCACCCCCATCCATGGCGTATGATTTCCATGTGTTCCAGGAGCTGGCGAAAAGAGTTGAAGATACCCTCCACACACCACTGGATATTCTCCACTCTTCATCCTTCTTGAAGATCGCCCTCCCAGTTAATGAAGCCACCTTCTACCCGGCTAGAACAGTGTAGCAAACCCCAACATTGATAGCCTTGATGTACAAGCATCTGGACAAGTATTATGTCCCCGCAAAGAAATCAGAGTGCTGTTTCTCCCACCCAACTTGATCATGATGGATTCTGTGAATTCCTATGGCCAACACTACCATTCCAGGGCCATGTCCTCTGACAGGGATTGGAATTGCCCTGATCTCTTTGATAGGAAGGCATATTCCTCAGCCACCTTACAATTCCACATTGACAATTATCATATGCCCATGGCAAAATACGATTACATGAACTACAATAAGCTGAATGACTTTGTTGATTAACTACCAAAGAGTCATTGGGAATCCTTCAAGGCCGTAATTAAGGAGGGACAACTAGTTGCAAAAATATTGCTACAGTTGACCTTTGATGCTACTGACATGGCAGCTAGATCCATCTCCATGACTGTGGTGATGAGGCGAGCATCATGGCTCCATTTGTTGGGATTCTTGAAGGAGGTTCAGACCACAGAAGACGACCTCTCCTTCAAAGGTTCAAATCTTTTTGCTGAGAAGACTGATGCCTCCCTCCATACCTTGAAGGATTCCAGGGCCACCGACAGGTCTCTGGGAATCTATACACCAGGGCAAAAGAGAGACTTTAGCCCTCAATCCCAACACAGGCCATATAGGACTCAATTCCCATCACAGCATCAGTATGAGTGGCAAAAAAAAAAGGGGGGGAGAATTCCTGAAGTGTAAGCCAATGGGGGTCACGATCTTTGACCCAACCCCCTGCCTCTAAGCCAGTGGTTCTTAACCTTTACTGCAGCCTGCACCCCTTTGGTTCTCAAAATACATTTGCGCACCCCTTATCAAAAACCAAAATATATTCTCGCACCCCTTAAACCTAAAAAATGTGTTCTCGCACCCCTTAAACCTAGGTATATATTTTTGTTCATATATTACAGCGATTGTTAAAAAATGTATAATGTTAATAAATACATAAGTTTGATGAAACAAAGTAGTTGTACTTACATGCCTGTGCTTAATTTGTGTTTTCAATTTACCTTCTAAAAAAATCTGGCATGGCTCGCACCCCCAGAAAGGGCATGGCACACCCCTAGGGGGTGCGTGCACCCAGTTTAAGTCTAAGCATTACTTTTGACAAGGAGGTTGAGGCGCCACAAGACCACTCCCCACAACTGACTATGATTATGCACGTGTTTGACCACTATTTGGCAGCTTTCTGCAGTGCCTGGGAATGCATAACATCAGACAGATGGATCCTAGAGATTGTCCGATCTGGATACTCCATCCACCTCACCTACCCACCCCCTCCACAACACTCTTCCCTGTCCCTCTTCAGGGACCCTTCTCATGAGAGTCAGCTACGACAGGAGATAGCTCAATTCCTCCAATTAGGAGCCATAGAGCCAGTACCTCAACATCTCTGAGGCAAGGAGTTCTACTCGTTACTTCCCAGTACCCAAAAGAAAGGGAGGTTGAGATCCATACTGGACCTCAGAGCTCTCAACAAGTTTGTCAACACTCAGAAGTTCAAGACGGTCAACTTACAGAAGATTGTTCCTGTGATGGGTTCAGTCACAGAAACCCCCTTGGGACTGTCACCTGATGTGCTGAGACTACCTCTGAGCCCCTTCTCTCTGCCATTTTGGACTTTCAGAACCTGCCTTGCTGAGCCAGACACAGACCCAGGGTCTGAACCACGCCCCCAAAGCTGAACACTTAACTGAAAACAGTGCTCCTGTCTCCAGTACCCAGACACCCAGCTCTCAATGGGATCCAAACCCCAAATAAATCTGTTTTACTCTATTTAATGCTCACAGAGTAAGTTACCAAGCAAAATAAAACAACACACAAAAGGCTAACTTAATACACCCTAAGCATCTAGTTACAAATACTAACTTCTCACCCGAGATGTTATCTCAGGTACAGTCCTTTTCAGACCAACATTGTAGTTTATGGCCTGGGTCCAGCAATCACTCACACCCTCATAGTTACAGTCCCTTGTTCCAATTTCCTTCAGGCATCTCTTTGGGGTGGAGAGGCCATCTCTTGAGCCAGCTGAAGACCAAATGGAGAGACTTCCTGGGCTTTTTATATTGTCTCTCTTGTGAGCAGAAACCCCTTCGTTCTTCTGTGCAAAATCACAGCAAGAAGATGGAGTTTGTAGCCACCTGGGCAAGTCACATGCCTATGAATGATTCAGCTTTTTGCAGGCCGACGCCATTGTTTACATGTTAGTTTGAACGTTGCCAGGAAAGCTCAGATGTGGATTGGCGTCTCCGAAAATCCATTGTTAGTTAAGTACTCCCAATTACTTGAATAGCCCCTTTACAATATGTTGGCCAAATCTTCCTTATGTATTTCCTACAGCAAACACTTCAAATACAAGCATAGAGCCAATGCTCATAACTTCAGATATAAAAATTGTACATGCATACAAATAGGATGAATATATTCAGTAGATCATAACCTTTGCAATGATATGTTACATGGCATATCTAGCATAAAGCATATTCCAGTTATGTTATATTTACATTTATAAGCATATTTTCATAAACAGAGTGCAACGTCACACCCTCCTCCTGAACTTACTGCCAAAGTCTTGGACACTGTTCGTGGCAGAGGCAGTACATGTAAAATTCCTGTTTGTCTCTGGTTACATATCCTTCCAGTACCTTTAAACCTTCTGATGTCATTCATGGGTGTTCTAGCAAAGTTCTGGGTTCCTGGTCCCTGGGTGCCTGGAAACATGTAGGGGTGTAGTTAACAGAATGCAAATAGCAATATCTGTTAAAGTGTAGATGTCTTGGCATTTAGCCACCAATGCCATGAGGTGGTATGCCTCAGTTTTCCCTTTCACACAGCAATGTAGGCCTATTATGCTTTTGCTGCTGTGCCAAGCTGCCCGCCTGTTTACAGGTATAAGCTGAAAAGCAGCATGCTTGTGGAACTGTTTTGTCACCATCCCTAGCACGTATAAAAGTTTTTGCCACAAATCAGGTATGTCACACATATTCAAAAGGTTTACCATTAGTATAAACGCCTTTGTTTTTACCCCAAGATGATGTAGCAAAAGATACAAAATTAACAGCCAACTTATGACAAACAAACTCCGTTCACACAGCCTGGCTGACCCAGCATCCGCTGTATTTCCCGATCCCTTAGTGTATCATGGTAGGTGGTCAGACACAGATTCTCCTGTCTTTTTGGAGAAGGCTCTTAATTCAGGTATGGGTTTGAGGTTCTGGCAAGGAAAGTGTGCGCTGCAACCATGCTTGCCCTCAGCCTCTCCCTCTGGAATTTATTTGGGTTGGACCCCACCCCCTTGTAAAGCTTCCCAAATGCAAAGTTTTTCTTCTCCCAGCCTTGAAGAGACAGTGTTATCTTTTACTAGGGTAGCAGGAACAACGTTCTTTAATGGAGTACTTTGGATTGGTATGATCCCCTCGGTCACCCCACTTTCTGTTCCCAACAGATAAGCTGGGTCAACTCGCCTCTCCAGGAGATCTGACCCCCAGTCTTCCCTTAAAACTTGATCCGTAGGTGAAGGGTCTGGTGTTTTAGATGCCAATCCTTCACCCTTCTGCTGGGGAAAAGCCTTCCTACAAAAGGTGGGCAGACCCTCCTGTCCCCCCTCATCTTTCATTTGGACTTCTCTCTCTAGGCTCCCCTCTGAGGCAGACACTCCTGTGTCCCCTAAAATGGACAGACCTTTCACTGGCCAGCAAAATTTCACTCCCACCCCCCACACTTCATTCAGGTTGGGCTTCCTTTCAGCTACAGAGCCCTTGGGATCTGTTCCCACCGCAGCAGTCACCAGGTACCCTAACTTCCATCTCTGGGATACATGTCTCTGTGCACCCCAGGGCAGGGCCTGTCCCCTGCTGACCCGCAACTTTTTGGCAGTCAGCAGTTGGGAAGGCCTCCCTGTTACAAGATGGAACATCACCCTCCTCCAGAGAGATGATCACAGGACAGGAGCTGGTTCTAGCCAGCCCTTCGTGCAGGGACCTGCCTTGAGCCCAGGGGCTGCAGTAACTGGTTTCGACCACTCCTGCCCCCAAAGCTGCATTCTCCACTGCTTCAGAGGAATTAAAGAGACACTCTGGTATTCCCCCAGCAGCACATGTGACTTCAGCCTCACCCCTGGGGCTTCTAGCACAAGATTCCTTCTTGCTGCTAACAAATCCTGGGACAGATTCTGACACATCAAAAAAATCATTCCCCAGTAGAAACGGTGCAAAATTGTATGTAACCACTGCAACAGTCAGTTTAGCCTGCAAATCACCAGTTTCCATGTGTACCTTAGCTAAAGATGCAAGGACTTTATAACCTCCCACCAATTCTAATTCTGCCATTTTTCCTGGTAACAAATCCTTCTCCTGGATCAGGTCCCTCCTGACCACAGAAATTTCTGCACTGTTGTCTCTCCATCCTTGGAGCACTTTGCCATTAAGCTTAACAGCATGCACATGCTCACTGCTGGGTTGTGTAGAAACGACCTTTACAAATCCTGCGTGGAAAGAGGCAGCAGCCTGGGATATCCTTGTGGTCTGAGAAACAGCAGCTTCATATGTTACCTGCTGCCTGTTTCCACTCAGCCAAGGACACTTATTCCTCAGGTGTTCAGTGGACTTACAATGATAGCACCTTCTGGGCTCCTCTGCTTGTACAGGAGACTTGGAATGAGTAACAGGGAAATGGGGAGGTGAACTGCCAGCCTCCTTTTTCCCAGGGGTAAAACAGTGATTCTGCTTTCCACCAACCCTGTATCCCTCTGCCAGTGGTGGTGTTTATTTGCAGCTTGTGACTGCTCATAAGAGTCTGCAAACCCAGTTAATTCCCCCACTGAATCCACCTTTTTGTCCCACTAATACTGTTTTTCATCATCACTGCACATATTCAGGAACTGTTCCTGAGTAACCAAATGACACATTTCTTCCAAGTTTGTAATGTCTCTTCCCCTCATCCACTTGTCTAACAGATCTCTCATTTCATTTACATAAGCCACATTACTCAATCCAGATCCCCCTCTTAAGACTTCTGAATTTAACCCTGTAGATTTCCGATGTAATCTGAAACTGTTTCAAAAGCAGTTCCTTACATTTACCAGAGTTTGAAGCGTCATCAATAGGCATCTTATTGAATATGTTCAGAACTCTCCCAGTCAGTCAATTTTGCAACTAAAGTGTTCATTTTTTGATCTTCAGGATTCGCATAGAGATTGCACAGTCTCTCAAAGGTGATGAAATATTCGGCAGAATCATTGGATTCATCATACTGCGGGCATAATTGTTTCCATTTATGGATTTTTGGGGAAGTGGAGCCAGCTGCTGAAGGGTTTTGTCTCTTCCACTCCATTACAGCCAGTTCATGCTTCTGTGTCTCAATTTGGGCCTGTATTTCTCAGTCTTTTAATTCCAGGACAGCTTTTTGTGCCTCCATTTCATTGTCTTTTAACTCCATGGCTCTTTTGTGAGCAGCTTCCTCCCTGGCTGCCTCTGCTTCTTTGAGCCTCATTTGAAACTCGCAGTCCTTTGTCTTCTCTTCTGCTTCCAGTCTGGCCAGCTCTAGTTACTACTACAGTTAGTAATTCTGCAATTTCACATTTGAGTTCCTTCGGAACTCTTGGGTTAATACTATTTGGTCCTGGTGACTTACTGCTGCTTATCAATTTGTTCCAAAACCACCTGTAATGATACCTCAATCTGGGATAGTTCCTCAGATCTGTGACCTAAAAAGAATGACTCAGGTTTGAGAATCTCCTTCACATCCTCAGCCATGAAGACCGATGCGAAGAATTCATTTGGTTTCTCCGCAATGGCCTTATCATCCTTGAGTGCGCCTTTAGCACCTCAATCATCCAGTGGCCCCACTAGTTGTTTAGCAGTTCTATCACCAGAACAGGGAAACTGGTTTTTGGCCCTCGACCTACAGGACACCTACTTTCACATTTAAATCCTTACTGGCTTACAGACGATTTCTCAGATTCACTCTGGGACATGACCATTACCAGTACAGAGTCCTCCTCTTTGGACTCTCATCAGCCCCAAGAGTATTTTCCAAAATTCTCTCAATAGTAGCCGCTCATTTATGCTCGCAAGGGATAATGACCTACCCATACCTGGTCGATTGTCTCCTCAGAGCCCGATCAGTCCAAGGAGCTTGTTGAACCATCAACACCACGATACACATGTTCATAGAACTGAGCTTACAGATCAACACCCAGAGGTGCAGTGCAGTGCCTGGAATTCATAGGGACTGACTGGACGCTTGCAGGCCAAAGCCTTCCTACCTCAACACAGGTTCCTCGCCGTGGTTTCACTCATTGGCGCGACTCAACATAGTCCACAAATACCAGCCAAGCTTTGCCTCCAACTGTTGGGGTATATAGAGGCAGGTACAGCAGTAACACCACATGCCAGACTCCCCATGCAATACCTACAGTTATGGTTTAGTTTGGTTTACAGACCAAACAAGGACAGGCTGAACAAACCTGTCACTCCTTACCAGGATCAAAAACTCCTTCATCTGGTGGAAGGATCCAGCCAATGTGCGCAAAGGGATCCCTTTGTGCAGACGTCACCATTGTCGCTCCTTACCACTGATGCATTATTCATAGGGTGGGGCACACATTTCAACAGCCTCACAATGCAAAGCAAATGGTCACCTTTGGAGATATCTCTATACTTCTTCTTCGAGTGCTGTCCCTGTGGGAGCTCCACTTCAGGTGATAGTGCGTCCCAGTACCATCAATCGGAAATTTTCTGTAGCAGTGTCTGGTTGGGTGCACGTGCACAGTAGTAGTCCTGTGACATTGCTGGTGCCTCATCTATCACACGCACCCCCCACCCCTTCAGTTCCTTCTCAACCGTCCTTGGCTTGAGACGGAGTCCATTAGCAGTGTCACTAAAAACCTTCAAAAAATTAGATTGTTAGATAGCCTAGTTATAACCTTTCTTTATTAGTAATATTTTACTTTAATTAGTTAGTATAGTTATAGTTAGCATTATTTAAACTTAGTTAGCTGTTTAAAACAAACCTTTCATTTTCCCATCTCCCATTTTTTACAAAAAGGAACGCCTTAAATATGCCTGCCTCCCCAGGCTTTAAAAGAAGTACTTTGTGTAAGGATGCAATACCAATTTCTGATGGCCACTCCTTATGCAACCAATGCTTAGGTGAGTCGCACATACCGCAGAAGTGCACTTACTGCAACAATCTCATAGCTAGAGCAAGGAGAGAGAGGGATATTCACCTTAAACTTATTCTAATGGAGAAATCCCTCACTCCTACATTAGACCCCTGACAGCCTGCGACAAGGAACTCCCCGGGCGCATCCTCCATGGACAGACTAAGTGCCAACTCCTCTACAAAGCTGAGGAAAATGGCCATGTCTCCACCAAGCTGAGAAACATAAAAAACAAATGGTCTCCGGAGAGCTCATTGCCTGTGGTGCTGGCCTTTTCTAGAGTAAGCACCTTTGACACACCGGACACCTCCAACACTGTCCGCTCTGGGACTTCTACCGGCAGGAGAAAGGAATCGAGTAGCAGGCATAAAGTGGCCTCCTCCTCCATGGCACTGACTACCCCTACGAAGGGCACGGTATTGCAGCCTCAACCTCCTGTGATGGCTCCCCCTCCAGCACTGAGCTCATCGGCACCAACCTTGGAACCGCCAAGACTAGTGCCCATGGCACCAAAGAAGGCAACATACAAAGGGTCAACACCAGCCTCACTTCCACCTAAGGCGGCGGTGCAGAAGGATACAGCACCACATACAATGGCACCGATCCCCCTTATGCACTCATCAGATATAGAAGCGTCCTCCACTCCTGGATCTCCACTGCTTGGCACCTCCTGCTTTCCGGTACTGATGGCACCAGACAAACCAGAATCTCCCAGTGCTCCACCTCTTTTGAGTGATGAGGCGAGGATGGCATGGAGGAGGCAGTTTTCTCATCTGGACACTCCTCCCCAGCAGGCACAGAACCTCATTATAGACTATGGGACCTACCCCCATGGCTCGCTAACCCATAGATGTGCTCTCCCATGCCATTTCTCATTCAATGGCCACAGTGGGACCCACGGGCAGCCTACAGGTTTCAATTCCACAGACCTCTCACTTCTCACAGTAAACCTATATGCTATGCAAAGACATCAGTACACAAGCTCTCTGAGGTGACAGAGGAGGTGGAGAAAGACAGGGATGAGACCACAGAACACAAAATATCCTCTGATCACAATCCCTCTTTTTCCCCTGATGAGGCAGTAATGCCCCCGCCTCCCTCTACTACAGATGACTTTCAGGAGTTATTCCGGCAGGTTGCACAGAGTCAGAATATCTTGAGGAAGTACCAGAGACACAACACCAGCTCTTCAAGATCCTACACACTTCGTCTATGACAAAAATAGCTTTGCCCATAAATGATGCTCTAATGGAACCTGCAGAAATGGTGTGGCAAACAACTGCCACCACCCCTCCAATCAATAAGCGTATGGACAGGAAATACTATGTGCCAAATAAAGGCATGGACTTCCTTTTTTCACACCCACTACCTAACTCCTTAGTGGTGGATGCAGTCAACCAATGGGGCAAACATCCTCAATTCAAATCCATACCACAAGACAAAGATTGGAAGAGACTAGACCCTCTTGGGGTGAAAAGTTTACTCTTCTGTGACTCTTCAGTTCCTCACAGCCAATTACACAGTGTTACTTACTAACTACAGTCACGACAATGATACAAAACTGAATGATTTTGTCCAGGAAATTCTGGAGGAAAAAAGAGACCAATTCCATGCCATGGGACAATGCTCCAGGCATCCCTCGATGTGGCAGACACAGCGGCACACATGACGGCAACAACCATCGTCATGCGCAGAGCATCCTGATTGCACTCATCTGGTATCCCAAGGGAACTCCAGACCAAGATAGAGGACCTTCCCTCAATAGGGACAAGTGCTTCTCTGATAAGACGGATGAGGTCCTCCATTCCATGAAGACTTTAGAGCCACACTGAGGACTCTCAGGATCTACACACCCCCTACCAGGAGACACAGATACCAGTCTTACAATTGTAACAGAGACAGCATGTCTCAATGCCAGCAGAGACCATACAGCAATCAAAGTCAAAGGCACAGACCACAGAGACATTGTCCTACCCAATTTCAGGCTGCAACATCCCAAGCATCACCAAACAAGATGCAATTTTGAAATGTTGGTTGAGGGTCTGACCAGCCTCGCCCAACCACCAGTGCCAATTGAACAAGCAATCCAAATCTTTGGTCATCGGCTTCAACCATTTTACCATATGTGGACTCTATCACCACAGACCACTGGGTTTTAGAGATCCTTTGAATGGGTTATGCCATCCCCTTTATCTCCATCCCCCACCCCTCTTCCTCATCTCTCTTTAGGGACCCTTCTCACAAGCACCTATTAAGACAAGAAGTACATCACCTTCTACACTTAGAGGCCATGGAACAAGTTCCACAACACAGTTCCACAACACAGAGGGAAGGGATTTTATTCCCATTATTTCCTGACTCAAAAGAAAAATGGAGGTTGGTTACCCATACTAGATCTCAGAAAACTCAAATGTGTTAGTATCCACAGATTCAAAATGGTCACATTGAACTCTGTCATCCCCGCGCTAGAAGAGGGTGACTGGTTCTCAGCCTTCAACCTACAAGATGCGTATTTTCACATTACCATCCATCTCGCTCACAGACAATTCCTATGATTCACAGTGGGACAAGATCACTTCCAATACAGAGTATTGCCATTTGGACTGTTGACAGCTCCACAAATCTTTACCAAAACCCAGTGGTAGTAGCTGCATTTGCACAGACAGGGAATATTGATATTCCCATATTTCAACAATTGCCTGCTTAAAGACCCTTCTCTGACAGAAACATTATGCATTACTCGACAAACCATCTCTCTTTTTCATGCCCTAAGACTACAAATCAAACACACAGAAATCTACCCTAACTCCAGTACAATAATTGGACTTCATAGGAGCGCACCTGGACTCAGTGGAGGCCAAAGCATCACTACCGATTCCCAGGGGTGGCATGTGTCATAAGGCTGGGGGAAGCTATGCCTCCCCAAACAGCCTGGCATGACCCCACCCGTGCTCTGCCCTGAAGGCCCCCCATTGCTTGCCCTTCCCCTTTGTCCCCAGCCCAGACAAACTGTTTCCTCATTTTCAGGGAAGAGGGCTAGGGATAGGGGGGACTTGGGCTGGCTGGAGCTGCTCAGTGCCGGAGGCTGTGCTGCCTGGTGCTCAGGAGGGGGCTGCTGGTGCTGGAGTGTCCGCCTTGTGCTTGGGGGCACTGGGAGCCGCACGCTGCCCACCTGTTCGGCACTCTGGGGCTGGGGGCTGTGCAACACCTGCCCTCCTGGTATGCTGGGAGGAAGGCTGGCGGTTGCAGGGAGGAGGGGCTCTGGGCTCTGGCAAGGTCTTGGGTAGGAGGGGAAGCATGAGGAATGATGCGCCAGGGCCTCCCCCAGTAGTTCAGTCGTCATCCTCATCCCCAGACAAGGTGGTGTTGGGACCCTCGAGGGCCAGCTTGCCAGACGATTATAAAGAACACCAGGCCCTGCTTCAACGGATGGCTGAGAACTTGGGCCTAGAGGTGAAGGAGATGGCCAAGCAGCCAGACACCAAATTCAGTGTGCTCTCCTTTTCTGCCCCTGCCCATGTTGCACTATCAGTGCATGATGAGGTCCTGAAAAATTGCCAAGGCCCTGTGGCAAACTCCGTTGTCCATCCCTCCCACCTGCAAAAGAGCCGTAAAGAAATACTTCGTCCCAGCCAAAGGGTTTGAATACCTATATACCCACCCACCTCCAGGCTCGCTGGTCATCTCTGCAGCAACAGAAAGGACAAAAGGGGAACCTCTAGTAATAAAGATGCCAAAAGACTAGACCTTTTGGGGAGGAAAATTTATTCAACAGCCAGCCTTGCAATTCTGGGTGGCGAACCACCAGGCTCCCTTGGGCAGATGCAGTTTTAACTTACGGGACTTCCTCCATGAATTCAAGGAGTCCCTCCCCCAAGATCTGGCCCAGGAATTCAGCACCCTGGTGGAGGAGGATCCCGTGGCAGCAAGGCGCTCTCTTCAAATGGTGTGGGATATGGCTGACTTAGCAGCTAGGGTGGTAGCAACAGCAGTGGTCATGATGCACAGCTCCTGGCTTCAGACTGCTGGCCTCTCCCCAGAAATGCAGACCTCAATCCAGAATCTCCCATTTGCTGGGAATGGACTCTTTGCAGAGCAGACGGATGCGAGGCTGCATGGATTAAAGGACACTGGGGCCACCCTTCACTCTCCAGGTATGGATACACCGCAATCTGCAAAGAAGCAGTTCTGGCTGACAGGGGTCTGCAAGGAGAAGAGATAGAGACATGAGCTTTAGTCATTGCCTTCCTTCTTCCTCCCACTCATCCATGCAGTCCAGTTTGGCAAAGCATCCAGAAGTGCTCATTTTGAGGATGCACTCAAGAATCACATCCCAGTCATCTCCCTGGATCCACCTGGTTCTTTCCTCAACCATCTCCATCCATACTGTTCAGCCTGGTCACGGGTCACCTTGGACCGCTGGGTGCTAGAGATAGCATCTCGGGGGTATACCCTGCAATCCTATCAAATTTGCAGGGTGGCGCCTCCAGGCTTAATCCATACAAATTCCACAAGCTCGATCTCCTCATCTGTTGCCTTCTTTAAGGATGGCCATATCTCAGAGACCTGTAGAGTGGCGACATGGGTATCAATCCACACTTTCGCAGAGTACTATGTGATCACCAGAGACTCTGCCTCCAATGTCATCTTTGACTCCATAGTACTGTTATCTTAAGTGACCCAACTCTGAAGTCACAGCCCTCCAAAAGGGATACTGCTTGGGAGTCATCTACAGTGGAGCACTCATAGGGACACTACTCAAAGAAGAAGTAGTTACTCACCCTGTGTAGTAACGATGGTTCTTTAAGATGTGTCCCCCCGTGGGTGCTCCACAACCCACCCTCCTCCCCTCTACTTTGGAGTTCTCATTATGACTCTGGGTAGAGAAGGATCTGAGGACGGTTCATCTGTGCGTGCTGGCTAGCCTCCTGGCGCAGAATGAGGAGAGAGCGTGCACGTATGGGCCCAATCTCCAATCAGCAGTGCAGCGACACAGACAACCTATAGTGGAGCACCCCTAGGGACACGCATCTTGAAGAACCATCGTTGCTGCACAAGACGAGTAACTTCTTTTCTTCCAGTTTTATCCAAATTTCAGCTCATAAAAAGTGTACACTAACTGCTAGCAACAGTATGCATATCTTCAGCAATTATTAAACTAATAAAATACGTATATGAAATTCTAGTAAGATATAATCTTCAAACTAAAATGGTTATTTAAACTGCAGCCTGCAAAAGCAGCTAATTATACCTTTGTGAAGAACCAAATGACTCTAAAAATAATCAGCCTTCTCTTTCAAAACAACTCTTTTCCCAGCAGATATGCACTACATTGAAAAGCAGAGGAACAATAAAGCAGATAGCTATGGGACTTATTCCCCTTCGCAGGAGTAGCAGCTGGAGTACTATATTAATCTCTCATCTAACCCATTGACACTTACTAATAGAAAATTTCATATTATTTTAAAATGTCATCTTTAGTGCCACTAAGTCTGTGATTAATATACAAACATCTATGTACTGTGAATTTAAGTCTTGCCCTTGATAGCTTTCTTGAGAATGTATCTTGGGCACATTAGTTCTCTCTTCCTGCTTCTGCAGGGGCTCCTTCTGGAAGTTTTGTCATGAGAACAAAACTTCTGGTTTAAGAGTTGATATTTCAAAGTGCTCTCAAAACCATATGCATACTCAAATTTTACTTTAGAAGTTATCAAGGAAAATAGCATTAATTAAATAGAGGGAAGATTCAGAATTAAGGTAATATGATCGTGCTGTGTGAGTGAAGAAACCAAGTAGCTGTGATCATCCATGTAAGCATAATGGGTGACTGAAAGTAATGCTGACAGAACCCAGTCGTTGGTGGGCAGGATCTTAGTACATGAGTCTCTACAGCAGGGGTAGGCAACCTATGGCACGCATACTAAAGGTGGCACACGAGCTGATTTTCAGTGGCACTCACACTGCCTGGGTCCTGGCCACCAGTTCAGGGGACTCTGCATTTTAATTTAATTTTAAATGAAGCTTCTTAAACATTTTAAAAACCTTATTTACTTTACATACAACAATAGTTTAGTTAAATATAATGATAGAACCTAAATAGAAAGAGACTTAATAAAAATTAAAAGTAATTAAACTGGACACCGAAATTAAATTAGAAGGAATAAAATGAAAAGGACTCCAAGCCATAACCAACTTCTTGAAAGTTGCCCGACCCCTGGCCCCTCTTACAGCATGAGCTAAGCCCACTACTTTGTTAGCTTAAGGGCTGTAGAGCCCAGCACTCATTTTAATCTCTTCTCTCCTAAAGTTTGGTCCAATGCCCTAGAAAAATGGGAAACAGAACACCACAAGGCCCAGGGAAGGTGTTGGTGGGTCCAGGCCGGCTTAAGCCGATTCCCGGCGAGAAATGCAGCCCGCGGCCTAAGGCCTTTTTTTAAATAAAATTTTTTTTTTTTTTTAAACTTACCCTGGTTCCCTCTGCGTCCTGCTCCATGGTTCCCGCCTCCTTGAAATGAAAAGCGCCAGCGGACGCCGCGGGCCCTGCCCCCCCTTCCCCCAGCTAGAGCCCTTCCAGCCGGGGCGGCCGGGCTTTGCCCGCGGCTCCAGCCGGGCTCCCAGCCGGAGAAGCGGTCCGCCGGGCCCCTTTGCCGCTCCTCCTGCTCCCCAGAAGCTTTCCAAGCCGGGAGAGCCCGGGGGCCGGCCGGGGGCTTGGCCGGCTCTGGCCAGAAGCTTCCGGCCGGGAGATGCGGAGTCCCCCGCGGGGGCTGCCGCGCTCTGGCAAAGAAGGCTTTCTGGCCGGGAAGCGGAGTTCCCGGGGCCTTGTTCCCGCGCTCCAACGGGAAAGGTGGCGCCAGCCCGGGGGCTTTTCGGCCAGAGCCCCCCGCGCAAAAGCCCCGGAACACACCGGCGAAGCCCGGCCCCAGAGCGTGGCCCAAAAAAAAGCCCCGTGGAAACCCCAGCTGGGAGCCCTTTCTGGGCCCCTTAATAAGCCCCCCCCGAGTCCTGGGGGCAAAAGTGGAGGGGCCTTTCGGGAAAAAGGAAGGGGGGGCTTATTTTAAGGGCCCCGGAACTTTTTCAAGCCTGCTCTTGCCACCCGGTCTTCAGGAAAATAGCCGCAAGAAGCCCCGCCCTCCCCATGGGCATCCCCCAAAGCGCTCCCCGGTGGCCTAATGTTACCAGAAAGGTCCCCGGGTAGACAGGGGGGTTTGGGGGGGCTCACTTTAAAGGGCTTGGGGGTCGCAGCTGCCTCTAGGCTGCCCCATGACCTGCCTCCCACAAAGACCAGTCCGGGCCCCACTGCCTCCAAAGCCAGCTCTGCACCCCGGCAGCCCACACCCCCCTGGGCCAACCCCCTTCCTGTCGTCAGCCAAACTCCGCCACACACGACCTTGCAGCCCCCTGGACCCAAAGCCAGCCCAGCCCCCCACAACAACTGCTCCCGACACGCAGCGCCTGCACTCACTCTGCCGCAGGCCTGCCACCCCGCGGCCCCCTGTCTCCCCAGTCAACCGCCCTGCTGCAACCCCCACTGCCTGAAGCCAGCCAGGTCCCGCACTCGCCTCTGTTCCCCTCTAGGCCCTGCAACCCCTGCTTTGCAAACCCCCTTGCGGCCCTCTGAAGCACCCAGCCCGCCCCACATTTCCTTTGTCCTCCAACCCACCCCCCAACAAAATCCCTTGCCCCCCCTGGCCTGCAGCCAGAAAACCTACTCCATCCAGCCCCCGCCCCTGCTCCAGCCAGCCCCCCCATGGGTCCACTGCTTGCCCCTGGCAGTTCCAGGGCAATTAAAAACCTGCAAACACCTGCCTTTCAAAATGAGGGGGGCGGGAAGCAGCTGAAACAACCACAATGTGCACACCCAGGGAAGTGGGCGGGGGGAACCCACACATGTGAAACAGCAGTCATTAATAACCAATCAACAGCATATATGATGCAATGTATATAATTTTATTATTCATATAGTTATGGAAAGTAAAATAATACATGAAAGAAATGAGAGGCTTTTTTTTTCCACTTTTTTTTTTTAAGTCATCCCTGCCAGGCAGGGCCCCACCGAAAATGTTCGAATTGGGCCCCGCACTTCCTAAAGCCGGCCCTGGTGTGGGTTACATGAGCATCAGGAAAAACTGACATTATAGAGAGACCTATTCAAAGGACTGGCATTAGTTTGACATTGACTAATGTAGTGCCAGGATACTGTTGTCAGTCAAAAGAGTAACATATTCATCATGAAAATAAACACAGAAAACAAATTTTAGTCTGCACAAACCAAGCAATCATGCCTTTCAACTTCACCTCTGTAGATCCTCAAGAGCCACAATTTTAGTCGGTGGATGTTCCTGGCAACAGAAGGCTTACAAGAAAATTCTGCAGAGTTATGATTGTGCAATGTGGGAATAACCTGAATAGGATAGAATGTGGCCTCTTATGCTTAAATTACCACCAGGTTTAACCAGGGGTGGGGAAAAGCTAGGTTCAGGGTGTTTCTCCTTCATTTTAGTATTTCTAAAATTCCTCATGTAAAATAAACAGTTGGTGGCAAACAGTCAAATTGAGACCCACTCTTTTCTAAAAAAAATGTTTAAGGATTTCTGAAATTTAAAAATTAATTTTAACACTCATGTAGCAATTTGATTGCGTCAATGTGATGGTGATCATCAAGCTGCCTCAAAGCATCAGCTCTTTTTCATATGCTGTCATATTTTTGAGTTATCACAATTGAACAATGACTTTTTGCACTTTAGAAATTAATTTATGAATAGTCTTTGAAAGTTATGTGGCTGTGTTCAGAAATGTCCTCCCCCTTCTCATGTGCAAATTTATGTTAAAAATAAATACCTATGACATAAACAAACAGATCTGTACTTCATGAGAGAGCATCAGATAAGTTCTAACTGCTTTTATATTTTTGCTCTAGAGACCCTTAGTCTCATTTTTGCTGTACATCTTCACAGGTTATTTTTTTTGCATTGCTACCCCCTAATGGTCATAATGTCTTGGCTTTAACTCTAATGCTGGTAATTTTGTCTCCCATTCTATACAGCTTTCAGATAAAAAGCACACAATAGCTTTTGTTCACTTTAGTAGAGAAAATAAAATAGTAGTAAAATAATACTAAAATTGCTGTCAGACTTTCATCACCTAAATTTTCTTTTAGCTTGCTGAAGTCTTTTTTTCTCTGTTTTTCTGAATTCTAATAATAAAGAGGGTTATGATTAATTTGCGGATAGCGTAACCTTTTTCCAAATGCATCCTACTCAATAAATGAACAAGCTGCTTACAGTAATTAAAGTAATGTCATCCTGTGCTCAAATTGCTTGTGCTAATAAGGCTAATTGACAACAGCAAGCATTAACTGTGATTAGTCATATGCATCTAATATCATCACCAGTGCCTATAATTTTCTACACAGAGGGAATTTCACATCTGTTTAAAATCATTTGTCTGCTGTCTGCATTGGTGTTCTTTCTTATATTATTCTATAAAAGAGATTCTTCTAATCATCTACTGTACATAAAAGTTGGTCTTTTTCAAACATGTGAAGTGCTAGATGTTGGAGAATAGCATACCACCTACTTTATTCTTAAGCATATGTATTTATATTTAATTAATACATTTGAGTTTCCACTATATTGCCTTAATCAAAAATCTCTTTATGCCAGTTCCCTATTCTACAGGATGTAGATTGCTTACAACAGAACGTTCCACTGATGGAATTAATCAACAGGAGGTATTTCATGGTAAAACAGATGGGCCAAAAAGTTCAGTTTTGTAGGAATTCGATTGGTATTTCTTTTTGATATCCAGAAAGAAATACTTATCAGGGGATATATGTTCCAAGGTTTTACATGATTCCCAGTGTTAGTAAACTTTTTTTTCTGTAAGTGATACAATATTTATTTTAGAGTAGAAGCAAATGTCAGAAAAATAATATACAAAAATAGGTAACAATTAACTTTTAATTTGATAGCTTTTATAAAATGATTTTTCACGAGAATAAAAAAATCTGTATATAAAATATAACAGCACATTTAAAAGAATAAAGGAGAACGTAACTAGTGAAAAATGTAAATTTTTTAAAATTGAGACGTGTCCATAAACCTCTAGCGAGAGAGAATTCAAAGTATTAGACCCTTATACTTCAATCAGGTCTGCACAGGAAGACCGCTACAAGCACATGGAGCCCCACAAACTGAAAACAGTCTACATAGGGGTGCAAAGGTCTGCATTAGCAGATCTGATCAGGACCCAAAAATATGGAGTCAAAACAGAGAATGCACAAATTATGAATAGCTATCCATATAGGAATGAAACCACATAGAATTGTAGGCCTGGAAGGGACCTCGAGAGGTCATCTAGTCCAGTCCCCTGCACTTGTGGCAGGACTAAGTATTTTCTAGACCATCCCTGACAGGTATTTGTCTAACCTGCTCTTAAAAATCTCTAATGATGGAGATTCCACAAACCTCCTAGGCAATTTATTCCAGTGCTTAACCACCCTGACAGGAAATTTTTCCTAATGTCCAACCTAAACTTCCCTTGCTGCAGTTTTAGCCCATTGCTTCTTGTCCTATCAGAGGTTAAGGAGAACAATTTTTTCTCCCTCTTCCTTGTAACAACCTTTTATGTACTTGAAAACTTATGTCCCCTGTCAGATTTCTCTTTTCCAGACTAAACAACCCCATTTTTTTCAATCTTTCCTCATAGGTCATGTTTTCTAAACCTTTAATCACTTTTGCTGCTCTTCTCTGGACTTGCTCCAATTTGTCCACA
>NC_133772.1:36550958-36699302 GCF_003597395.2 Chelonoidis abingdonii
CCCCTCCTAAACTTAATTCCTAGCTTAGATCTGATAACGCTGCCACCAGCCAAAATATAGTGTCTGGTACACTTTCTGTCCCCCAAAAACCTTCCTTGGGGAACCCAAGACCCAAATCCCTTGGGTCTTAAAACAGAGAGAAATAAACCATTCCCCCTCCTTCTTTCTCCCTCCCAGACTTTCCTGAGAGATCACTAATCCAACCTCCTTGGATCCTAAAACAGAAGAGATTAACCTTTTCCCCCCCTTCTTTCCCCCACCACTCCCTGGTGAGTTCAGACTCAATCTTGTTACACAAAGGAAAAAAAATCAATCAGATTTTTTAAAAAGAAAGCTTTTAATTAAAGAAGGAAAATAAAAAATTATCTCTGTAAAATCAAGATGGAAAATGTTTACAGGGTCTAAGCTTATACAGACTAGAGGAATCCCTCCCCCTAGCCTAAGATACAAGTACAGCAAACAGAGGAAAAAATATCCTCCCAGCAAAATACATATTTGCAAATAAAGAAAACAAACAAAGACTAATCCGCCTTCTACTAGTACTTACTATTTCTGAACATGAGAGAAACATGTTTCAGAAAGATTGGAGAAATCTGGTTGCATGTCTGGCCCCTCTTAACTCCAAGAGAGAACAAAGAACAACCCAAAAAGCACAAACAAAGACTTCCCTCCACCAAGATTTGAAAGTATCTTGTCCCCCGATTGGTCCTTTGGTCAGGTGTCAGCTAGGTTCACTGAGCTTGTTAACCCTTTAAGGTAAAAGAGACATTAACCCTTAACTATCTGTTTATGACACACATCTTTTCAAATGGATATACAGCTCTTACTTCTAGCCCTGGAAGGTCCAGCCTAAAACCGGGACATGATTTTATTAGAACTATTTCATTTCATTTATAAAAGGCTCTTTGTGAGTCCTCTTCTGTCCCTCTGCCAGGATAGCCACCCAGCCCTTCTAGCTAGAGTGCAACACCACTCTTCCCAGCAGCAACCCCCACAGTGATGGGGGATGGAGGAGCTGTTTACTAATCAATGATGACACTGCATTGTAGAATCACAGGATTGGAAGGGATGTTGAGAGGTCATCCAGTCCAGTCCCCCTGCACTCATGGCAGGATTATTATCTAGACCATCCCTGACAGGTATTTGTCTAACCTGCTCTTAAAAACCTCCAATGATGGAGATTCCACAACCTCCCTAGGCAATTTACTCCAGTGCTTAACTACCTTGACAGAAAGATTTTCTTAATGTCCAATCTAAACTGCCCTTGCTGCAGTTTAAGCCCACTGCTTCTTGTGCTATGCTCTTAGGCTAACAAGAACAATTTTTCTCCCTCCTTCTATTAAAAACCTTTTGTGTACTTGAAAACTTATCATGTTCCCCCATCCCTGTCTTCTCTTCTCCAGACTAAACAAACACAGTTTTTTCAATCTTCCCTCAGAGTTCATATTTTCTACCCCTTTAATCATTTTTGTTCATCTTCTCTGGACTTTCTCCAATTTGTCCACATCTTTCCTGAAATGTGGCACTCAGAAATGGCCACTCCAATTGAGGCCTAATCAGCACGGAGTAGAGCGTGTCTTGGTTACAAATATATCCCAGAAAGATGTTTACACCTTTTTTTTTTTTTTTTTAATAAAGCACAACAGCGTTACACTGTTGACTCATATTTAGCTTGTGATCCACTATGACCCCCAGATCCCTTTCCGCAGTACTCTGTCCTAGGCAGTCATTTCCCATTTTGTATGTGTGAACCTTATTGATCCTTCCTTCCTATTCTATTTGTTTGTATCAGCTGAAACTCTAACTGCATAATGTAATAGGAAGTGTTAGTGAGAAGGGAAACTTAGGCAGAAATCCAGATCCAGACTAACACAGCTACCCCTCTGATACTTAAGCAGAAATAAAAGTTATAAAGTTACAAACAACACCGGAAATGATCGTGTGTGCAATGTGCCTTCCATCTCGTGTCCTATTCTATTTCAGGATTGGAATAATCTCCATATTAGATTCTCCTCTGCCTTTGGGTTGAACTCAAGCATGGTATTAGCTTAGCATCAGCTGCATCCACTTTCAAAAGACTTAGGAGTACTTGTGGCACATGCCCAAATAAATGTGTTAGTCTCTAAGGTGCCATACGTACTCCTCGTTCTTTTTGCTGATACAGACTAACACGGCTACCACTCTGCAACCTTTCAAAAGACTGTTTTCTGTCTTGGCAAAAGAACAGACCTAGAGATTTAGCAGATCTTGCCCATCTCTCTTTACTGTAATCCTATTAATATCCCATCAGGAATTTACATTCTTATGAACATGGCTCTCACTGAAAAATGATGCAGAATTCTAATCATCAGCTAGAACATAAACCTCTTTGCTAATGGCAGTCAGGCAATCAGGATGGAATATCACATTTCCAGTTCATAAGACATATAAAAAGGTGCCTAACGAAGGGTGTTGAGGATAAGGAATGGGAGAACTAGAAGAAGGCACAAATACTGCAGCATGTTTAAGACTGTAGGGTTACTGTGTTCAAGAAACATATTTTTAGAGTGTAAGCTCTTTGGGGCAGGGACAGCCTTTCATAATGTGTTTATACAATACTGAGTGTGACATAACTAGTTGTGACTTTTAGGCATTACTGCAATATAAATATTTAAGATCAACAAGAGCAGCATTGTTATCTAACTTTGTGCGCACACTGAGATAGCTACAGTGACACAAGCCACCTGTTTAACTTTTCTGGAGGATGCATAAAAGTATGCACTGTTAAAGCAATAAAACAATTAATAATAATAATAATAACAACAACTCACATTACAAGCCCACCACTCCATGTCCCAACAGAAAATTTACAAATTAAACAGAAACACGTTTAAGTTTTATTTAAATCTGCTAGATTTTATGACTGAAGAGAAAACACATGTATGCACACACCCCAATAAGTTTTCTTTGTAATATTATAAAACACTATAGGAAATACTTGGAACAAGCTTTTATTTATTTATTTATTTTAGTGTAGGATCACTGAAGAGCTGGGTTATTTTTGAACAAAGATATGCAACTCTGAGTAAGCATCTATAGTTCAAACAAAGTGTGCTCTGCAAAATGTAATCGAAAAAAGACAAATTTGTCCAATATCTACTACAGATGTTTTAACCTTGTGAAAATAGTCAAATTTCACACTGTCAAATTTATAAGCTATAACAAGGCAACAAATCAGAAGGCCATTTTTAACTCATACTCTTTCACTGGCCTAATGCATTATATTAAGCATTTAAATTTAATTAAAATACAGCTTTTACTAACATTTCATAAAAATCCCTAGCGATTTTTAATGACAAGTCTATTTTGCAAAGTTATAAACCTTTCCATCTTTTTCTGTAAGATGGACATTATAATTTAAGTCATTTATACCATATTAAAAAAACTATTTTAAAAAAATGCAGGAGAGCTGGATGACTCAGGGGATTGGTTGTGGGATACCACGTGTTTCACCTATAGCTTATTTTGTTCAGATCCAGCCAAGGTCGGGGCAGGTACCCATGCTGAGGCTTGTTCTGTGAGAAATGAGTTGATGGTCTCAGTACAATAGATGGAACACTTAATTTAGAAGGGAGTGAGCAACTGGTAGGCTACTCTCTGAGAATGATCCTCTGTATTGAAATTTGTCCCTATCCTGGTACAAAAGATTTAACAACCAAAACTAGTGCTATAAAAATATATTCACCTTGGCCTTTAGGAAGGCTCTGGGATAATGAATGGGTTTCATTTTGGGATTACTTTTGTCTCACTGCAGTTTATATATATGGGCAGTTCTGTAATATTTGAAAGATTTTATATTTGGCCTGAAAAATCAAGCAAATGCTGTTTCTATAAAGCACCTAAGTATTAAGATAAATAACTGAAGAAAATAATAGAAAAAATACTCCCCTCCAGCTAAGACAACTAAAGGAATGGGAATACAATGGTGCTAATTCTTATTTTTGTTGCTTTCTCTAGATGTTAAAAACATTAGAATTCAGAGGTGGTTTTGTTTGTTTTTGGTACAATCTATGAGTTTTCTACTGAGGGGATAGAAGCCACACACTGCAACATTCAGCTATTAACATGTTTCCTGAAAGAAGATTTGTTTAAAAATGCTGGGCCTGATTCTCCTCTCACACTACTATATATTAAGGGCAACACCACTGAAGCCAGTGGAAATAGATCAGTGTCAGGGAGAGGAACACCAAGCCCATTTTTTAGTGAAGTTGTAGAATTTGGCCTCTACATATTTTAGCAAATCTAAACCAGAGGTAATTGTTTAGGCTGATAAGCTACCTGCCATAACTGGAATGGTTGGATGCGTGGCTAATGGTGCAACTATATTAAAAGTTTGGCAGCACTATCAATTATTTTACAGATATGGAAAGCAAAGAAATGAGAGAGATGAAGTGATTTGCTATTATCATACAGTGAGTCAATATGAGACTCTGTGTCTCCTGGATCACAGGCCCCTTAGCTCTAACAACTGGACAATGCTGCCCACTTTACCATTCACACAAAAAATGGTAAAATACTACTTAGGCAGAAATGATATTTAAGCACAGTATACAATAACATTGGTAGTTTGAGTATTTTTGTGAACATGTGTATTACAATCTGAATACAATCCTGTACTGTTGGATAATGCAATTACATAGAATCCGAGGCTGATGTTACATTTCCGTTTTGGGTTGTTTTTTTCTTGATAACAAAAGTGGTGTTCTCATTTCTACACTGTATCACATACACTTCTATAAAATCTGATAAATGCCTACAGGTCAGTCAACCTCTCCTGACAATACTGTGATCCTTCAGAAAAAATTAAATAGGATACAAAATACATCCCCCTGCTCTTCTATCAAGTCTTTTATAAATGGATTTCAGGAGGACGGGAATAGAAAAAGAAGAGTAGTGTTTCAAGCCCCATTATTTATACTCCATCTTATGCCCTGTAAATTCCTACACAATGTGGTCTCCAGCACATATGGAATGCATTGTGAACAGACAATTTACCAGCTGTGGTGGCCACTGTGAACCACAACATAGTTATAAAACAAGAAACTTCAATCCTAGTTTCAGTGCGATTATGTTAATAAGCCACAAACATAACCATAACAAAAAATCTACTGTTCATTTGCATTCTCTTTAGCTTGATATAATTAGTTGAAGGAAAATGCACACGGAGGGAGCTTTCCTAGAATTGGAACAACAAAGCACATTGAACTCTGGTGCAATTTAAATGCACTGTGTCAAATCAAGTTACAGCATTTTAAATTTAATTTCCTCCTAGAGATTTCAAGTGTATTTCAACACCAATTTTATTTATAATATAAAAAACAACCCCCACTGAAATTTCTAAAACACAGCTTTATTATTAGGACTACTTTAAAATATTATTTAACAACTGTAATGTGTTAATAAAATGTGGTTTGAGGCTTTTCTTAGCACTACCCAAAGATCATGCTCAGACCGTTCTGTAATTAAAGATTCTCCTACAGGCCACCCATAAGATGCACTGTTTTTATCTGGACAGAAAAAGTTTTCATATTTAGGAACATGCTCAGCAATAGCTCATAACACATCACAGATCGTGGAAATCTACTTCCTCTTAGTGTTCAGTGACTATTACTAAATGACGCATCATTCAGATACCAAACGAGAGGTACTATATGGTATAATCACAAACTTCATCACGTTTTCCTTGTTTGGTCAGATGTATAGAATTAATTCACCTTTTTGTTTGCCCGCAAACATCATATTACTTAGTGTTCACATATAATTATGGATTATGCATGCTGAAAGCCAAGGCTGTAGGACACTTAAAAATCCCAGAATTTCCCTTGCATGATGATGATTTAGGTCAGTGTCATCATGCCAAACTATCATCTCCTGACAGTGTCTTGTTGTGAAGAATTTTGTCTGGTGATGCCAAAGAAGGAAGGTGAAGGTGACAAACCCTGAAACACCTAATATGGAGGAAAGCAGGGAGGAAAGGTAGTTTTGTGGTCATCGCTCAGGACTGAGAGCCACGAGACCTGGCTTCTGAAGGATTTCAATGTTAAGACAGACGTCTACGTAACACATACACTGTGGGGCTGTTACCATTTCCCTTTTGGCCTTTTTAAAATATTTTCAAGTTGTAAAGATATCCCATTCCAATACTAATGGTTAGAGAATTCCAAGATCTGTCATTGACTTGGTAGAACACTTTGGACAAAACAACATCCACATGCCTCAGTTTATTCATTGGTAAAGTACATCCTTAAAAGACCGTTGCAAGTCTTAAATCTCTGCAAAGCATTCTAAGGTCTTTGTATGGAAACCTTTCTATAATTGTCAAGTATCGACCTCTTTTAGGAGATGTACAAACAAGACCACAGAAAGCAAGGGAAACAAAAGCAACAGACTTCCGTCTTGCTACCAATATTTCACATATGGACTCAGCTACACAGACTCATTTCTGAGAAAATCAATGAATGCCCCTGTTTTTGCAGAGTCACAAATGGAAATGCCTGAGAAAGACAAGCTGAACAGGGTACTCTGGCTGCAACTTAAACTAAAACTTTGTTCTCTCTTTTCCTTGCCCCTCAATGTCAATCCTTTGAGATATTTTCCTTGTGCCCTCTTTTTGAAAGTCCTTATAGAAAGAGGATGCTTGACTAATTATTTTTCATATTTTAGATTAAAAATACTACAAGGAACAGAGTCAGAGTGGATAGGCCTTCTGTGTTCTATTCCCAGCTTTGCCACTGATCCGCCGTGTGACCTTAAAGCTTATCCTCTTTGGGCGTCAGTTTAACCCATTTTACAAGTGGGTAAATACTTTATCTACTTCACAATGGTGTTGTAGGACTTAATGAATATTTTAAAGAGCCTTGAGATCCTTAAATAAAAGCTGGTATGCAGTATAAGTATTAATGCATGGTTTGGGAAAACCCTGACAAAAGTAATATACTTTGTTCTTATATAGTGCCTTTCATTCATAGCCTGAGAGGGGAATATACAGCAGCAGCAGCCCCATTTTAGAGATGGAGAAAGTGAGGCATAGAGCTTTTGTGACTTGCACAAGGCCTCAGAGTCAGTGGCAGAACTGGAATAGAACCTAGGTTGTGTGCCTGGCCCCCCACACGCCTCCATCTGATGTACTAGTCACTGGATCCTTCAGCGTATATCATACAGACACACCCTTCCATATCCATCCATTTACAAACAATGCTATATACATATTCATCCTACCCCACAGAAAGTTTAAGAGGTGGCAGAGAAGGGAAGGAGGTACAGTTTTAGAGAGAAACAAAAACCATGCACTAATTGTAACCAGCCGTAGTTTTGGGTAAGACTTGCCATGTGCTTTGTGAACTTTGCCATGTTAGTGCCAAATACCGTTTTTCAATATTTAGTCAAAGCCAAATGCAGTCTACTTCACCATACCACTGCTAATATTTCACTCTCTTGCTTCTACTGCCAGCTTTAAAACACTAAAACAAAGCAGCTCATAAAAAAGGCTAGACAGTCTATTTTAGCTACCTTTGACTGTTCATTTAAGAAGACTCTGCTTTAAAGTGCCATGCCAGCTATTCAGAATGAAACATGGTGCTGTATTCAGACTTCACACGTGCAAATAATTCCCTCCCACATTCCTGCTTCACTGGAGGGTAAAGTGCAACCCAAGAGAAAGTTGGCAAGGCTTCCCCCTCAGGGAAAGGTGCCTCCTAAAGGGCTGCTCTTGGTATAGGACTATCAATGCCAGCTGAAAATACATTCATAGGTCTTAGAGCCCAATCTTTGCTGAAGAATCTTGCCAGAAACACATGGTAGTAATCACACAATTACCGTACTCTGTAATCAACCATATCTTTCATTACAATGTCCACCAACTTCACAGACTTGCAAAAAAGACCTGGTTTCAGTTTTCACAACCACAAACATTCAGCCTCTTTTCTACAGTTAGACTTAAATTTTGGCTAAAAGTGTAGGGTCTCGACACTTGTGAGGTATTCTATTTTTGTTCCAAGAAGGGCTCAATATTTCTTTATGGGTTATAGCCATTCTGTAGAGCTAGTATCTCACATGGCACTTTTAGCTTCCAAACTGCTCCACTGTTCTAACAGAACGCATGGACTGAAAAAGAATAAAAGCTCTTTCACCAGTCCAATCACTTCATCAAAAGGCAAGGTGCTTGGATCTCTCCCTGTATACAATTGATCAGCTTCCATTTAATTTACAATTGCCCTACAGGGATTAATTTCAGAGACTACTTTGACAGCCCAAGTCTATTAAAAGGTATTTTCAAACAGCTATTGTAATGTATGACCAAGTATTACTGTAAGACCTTTCAACATGCAATAAAGGAACTGTCCTCAAGGCAATTTTCTCCCATGCAAGCCATTAAAAGGGCTTTTTAGCGTCCAGAAAGATGAATTACTTTTGTATGCGATCAATGTAATGCAAGCCTATTAAACAAAACATCATGGTCATCATCACTGTGAAAAGTTCCCTTGTAAATGAATGAGAGAAGAGAAAGCAAATATTAAAGAATATATTTTTATAGCACTCGTTTTAACGTGGGAGTCAATACAACACACAAAGCCAGCTAGATTTTATTGCAACCCTACCTAAGCTTATAGACACTAGGAAAATTAGGACCTGTAATTCGCTAGCAGTGCAACCCCCACGGTGAAATAAGTTTAGCTGACACAGTGGTGAACACACCTGAGTCCTCTCTGAACTATGGCCTCTGCTGCTAATACTACAGTCACAGTTGTCCTAGGACACACATATACTTTGAGATGCACCTCAATGTCTGAATAGCTGTTATGGACCATTCCATTGTGATTTGATTCTGAAAGGTAGGATTCCACATGCATGCACAAAGAATATGCAGTAATTATGCAGCCAAATTTGTGTTTTTGAGTGAATGTATATAGTGACATGTTATAAGGATGTGCAATCGCAGTAACTACATGAACAAATACAGACCCCTCCCCCCACTCCTTTTCCCATTTCACATGCAGACTTTTGACTCCATTTTATTAAAACGTGGTCCATAAATACATTGGGGCATTGGACAGGAGAAGAGAGAAGTGGACCTATACTGAAGTAAGGCGATGGATGCCCTGTAACACAGTTTACTCATTTTCTGGTGTGCCTTTCTTCACAGTGTACACCAAGTCCTGAATTTTTTTCTAACTAGCTGTGAAACATAATTCCTGTCTGGGTGGTTTGTTGCCACAGTGAGTTAGTGGCTTTCACTTTCACTTCTGGAGACATGGGCTCAAATCCTAGTGTCAGTGATGGAGAGTTTTGTTGCTTTCATGATCCTCACTCTATCAATATGACGAACTGTGGTCTCTGCTCAAGAGAGGCTGAGAGAGGAACTGATCAGCTTCCAGGGTTTTCTAGGGATAAGTGAGTATGAGTATGCTGTTCCAAGGATGAATGGAAGCTTTCTGCCAACTGCGAGGCAGGGTCTGGTCACATCTCTTACATCTGAGCAGAACAGCCAGAAATAGCTTTTCCTCTCCATGAAGCCACACCCCCAAATGACCAACTCCAATCCCTGCACCAGAAGTCAGGACCTAAGCACATCAGCCACACCATCAGAGGCTCATTCACCTGCACATCTACCAATGTGATATATGCCATCATATGCCATCAGTGCCCCTCTGCCATGTACACTGGCCAAACCGGACAGTCTCCACGCAAAAGAATAAATGGACACAAATCAGACATCAAGAATTGTAACATTAAAAAAACAGTAGGAGAACACTTCAATCTCCCTGGACACTCAATAACAGACTTAAAAGTGGCAATTCTTCAAAATAAAAACTTCAAAACCAGACCAATGAGAAACTGCAGAACTGGAATTAATTTGCAAACTGGACACCATCAAATTAGGCCTGAAAAGAACTGGGAGTGGACAGGTCACTACAAAAAGTAATTTTCCCTCTGCTGATATTCACACCTTCTTGTCTATTGTTGGAAATGGGCAACGTCCACCTTGATTGCACTGGCCTAGTTAGCACTACAAAAATAATGAACTGTTGAGAATAGGCCACTTCCACCTTAATTGAATTGGCTTCATTAGCACTGACCTCCCACTTGGTAAGACATCTCCTATCTTTTCATGTGCTGTATTATACTATATATATGTATACAGAGCTTACTGTATTTTTCACTCCATGCATCTGAAGGAGTGGGTTTTAGCCCACAAAAGCTTATGCCCAAGTAATTTTGTTAGTCTCTAAGGTGCCACAAGGACTCCTCATTGTTTTTGCTGATTCAGACTAACATGGCTACCCCTCTGAAACCTGCCATCCTCAGTTCAGGAACCAGCAAGGAGAAAGGAGTCAAGTGAGGGCCTAGAAGAACCACGTCAGAGCCAGCAACATGGAGCAGCAGTGGATTGGGGCTCACAGTGCTAAGATGGACAGGAAGAATAAGTGCTCTGATGGAAGCAAGATGGGGGTTGCAACGTGCAGAGGTGGAGCTGAAAAGTTGAGAGCAGGGCTGCATTAACCAACAGGGCCATGAGGCCTGGACCAGGAGCATAGCAATTTGGAAGGCGCCATTTTGGAAAGGTTAACAGGGCATGCAGGAGCAGGAAGGAGAGATGGGCAAGTCAAGGCGGGTGGCTGCCAGACATTCAACACCTGCAGCTCTACCGGCCAGTTTAGGGGAGAAGCGGCATGTTAACTAGGCACATCTGAGCTCCAACGTTCCAGTAAGAAGGCTGCACAACTGGACAGGGAGAGCTGCCTCTGTGAAAATGGCTGCAGCACAGTGGGAACACTGCAACCTTCGACCACTGAGCGGATGTGATGCATTGAAACAGTGACACGAATGAACATGGGGCAAGGCACAAAATGTTAGCGTGCCCATCCTCACTCAATGGGCTAACAGAGACCTGTATGGGAGAAGTCTTGTTCACTCTGGAGGAAGGAGGGGCACTAGGAGCAGGTAGCAAAACAGCTCTCATGGTGCGATGGAAGGAAGGCAAATAGTGAGAATATTTATTCTTAGTTTGTTTTTCCATGAACACATTAAAACTCATTCTAAAAAACTGCAACTCCCTCATCTGCTTCCCAAGATGCCTACACACACAGATGCTAAAGTCATTCATATCCCTTGAAACCTTTTTAAGAGTTTCAGTAATAATTATATCTGTATCTAATAGTAGGTAACTAGATAAGAGTTTCTGGCCTTGTTATTTACTTAACAAAGAAAAAAATTCTGATTAATTTTCCAGTACTACCATACCTAGGTTGTTCCTACTTGGGAAAATAGAAAGGAGCATAAACTCTGGTGTATAGGTGTAACACTATAAATCAGGCAAGCCGAAAAAGAATTTGAAGAGTAACTAGCAAAGAACAGAAAAACTAAAAGTTTTTTTTTTTTTTTTTTTTTTTTTTTTTTAAGTACTTCAGAAGCAGAAAGCCTACCAAACAATCAGCAGGGCCACCAGGAAATCAAGGTTCTAAAGGAGCACTCAAAGAAGACAAGGCCGTCATAGACAAGCTAAATAAATTTGTTGCATTGGTATTCACTGCAGAGGATGTGGTGGACATCCCCCCACCTCAGCCATTGTTTTTAGGTGACATCTCAGGAACTGTCCCAGACTGAGGTGTCAACAGAAGTAGTTTCGGAACAAACTGATAAAATAAACACTAATAAGTTACCAGGTCCAGATGGTATTCACCCAAGACTTCTGAAGGAATGCAAATATGAAATTGCAGAACTACTAACTGTGGTATGTAACCTCTGGCTTAAATCAGTCTCTGCACTAGATGACTGGAGGGGAGCTAATATAAAGCTGATTTTTTAAACAAGTCTCCAGAAGCAATCCCCGCAATTAGAGGCTGGTAAGCCTAACTTCTGTACCAGGCAAACTGATTGAAACTATGGTAAAGAACATAGATGAACACAATATAGTGGTGAAGAGTTAACACACGTTCTGTAATGGTGATGCTTCACCAATCTAGTAGAATTCTTTGAGGGGGTCAGCAAACGTGGACAAGAGTGATCCAGTGGATATAGTGTATTTAGACTTTTGGAAAGCCTTTGACAAGGTCCCTCACCAAAGGTTCTTAAGCAAAGGAAGCAATCATGGGATAAGAGGGAAGGTCCTCTTATGGATCAATAACTGGTTAAAAGATAGGAAACAAAAGGTAGGAATAAATGGTCAGTTTTCACAGTGGAGAGAGGTAAATAACAGGATTTGTACTGGGACCAGTGCTGTTCAACATATTCATAAACGATCTGGAAAATGAGTGAATAGTGAGGTGGCAAAATTTGCAGATGATACAAAATTACTCAAGATAATTTAGTCCAAAGAAGACTGTAGAGTTACAAAGGGATCTCACAAAACTGGGTGACTAGGCAACAAACTGGCAGATGAAATTCAATGTGGATAAATGCAAAGTGATGCACATTGGAAAACACAGTCCCAACATAGAAAATGGGATCTAAATGAGCTGCTGCCACTCAAGAAAGATCTTGAAGTCACTGTGGATAAGTCTCTGAAAACATCTGCTCAACGTGCAGTAGCAGTCGAAAAACTAACAATGTTTGGAATCATTATGAAAGGGTAGATAACAGGACAGAAAATATCATAATGTCTCTGTATAAATCCCTGGTACTCACACACCTTAAACATTGCATGGAGTTCTAGTCACCCCATCTCAAAGATGATATATTAGAATTGGAAAAAAGTAAAGAGAAGGGCATAGTGAAGCACAGAGGCATGGAAAAGATTAAGAAAAGGCTGGGTCTGTTCAGCTTAGAAAAAAGATGACCGGGGGAGGGGAGGTATGATATAGGTCTATAAAATCGTGAATGGTGTGGAGAAAGTGAATAAGGAAATGTTATTTACTCCTTCATGTAACACAAAAACCAGGGGTCACCCAATGAAATTAACAGGAAGTAGGTTTAAAATAAACATAAGGAAGTACTTCTTCACACAACCCACAGTCAACCCGTGGAACTTGTTGCCAGGGGATGTTGTGAAGGCCAAAAGTATAAAGGTGTTCAAAAAAGAATTAGATAAGTTCCTGGAGGATAGGTCCATCAGTGGCTATTAGCCATCTGTTTAAAAGAAATACAGCATGAAATTTAAGAAACAAACATGAGAGAATAGTGATACCTGTCTGTTTTTGATCAGGAAGAACAGGGTCAGAGCAGCTGTTATTTTAGCATTTGAATTAAAAATCAGGAATAATTGTTTCACAAACACACCCCAAGATTCAAAAAATCTTGTTGTCAGAGTGGTTGTTTTATCACATCAATTTTTGTTTTTTTGGTGGGATGGGTTTTTTGGGGGGAGGGGGAAGGGAGGAAATTAATGGCTGACCCACAGCAAATAATTGGTACCTATCCTACAAACAACAACTAATCACCAATTTGATCTAAATCAGTGACATTTTTTTTTCTGGGTTACCCCTTTTGTCCTCCCCAGCAACCTTAGCCTTCCTCCTCTCCAATTCTTCACAATGCTTCAGGAATGGGGAACATGGTGTATAAACTTTCCAGCAGACTCGCCAACACTTATTTCTTTGTGGGATTCTGCAGGTAGAAAACACAGCAGCAGCAGAATCAGATGGTCTGTTAAACCTATGGCTTCTGATTTTAAAAACCTCTGAATCACAGCTATGCCAAAACTATAACCTTCTTCATTGAGAGGTACAGTCTAGCAAATAAAGTGCTGGACTGAGACCGGGGAGACATGGATTCTGTTCCCATCTCTACTACTGACCTGCTGTGTGACCTTGGATGAGTCATTTCACTTCTCTCTCACCCTTTGTCTTGGCTATTTAGATTGTAAGCTTTCAGAGGGTGAAACCACAGCGCTGCCAACTCTTGCTATATCTGGTCTTTTACTTAAATCTCCCACCCAACCTAATGCCTGTAGGAGCTGGAATTTCTGTGTCCATTTTAAAAATACAGTAAGCGTCTAGCCCTGTTGATGATGGAGAAAAGTTTGAAAAATGCATCCTGAGTCTACCGGAAAGGCTAAAAAATCAGGAGGCCAATGAGCAGAACCCAATTATCCTGTTAAATATCAGTTTTTAAGCAAATATCATGATATTGGGGGACCTGTCTCATTTCTGAGTGCTTGGGTTTGGCAATACTTCAACTGTCTATGTTTTCATACAGTGCCTGGCATAATAGCCCTGCCTCCCCCTCCCCCCAAAATAAATCTCAGTTGCAGCTACTAGATGCTACTTGAATAAAAAAAATAGCAGCAGTAGTAGGCTGAATCAAGAAAGTGTCACTCAGTCTTTATTTGGGCACATTCCCAAGGGAGTTTCCTTTGAGTAAGAACCTCGGGATTTGGCCCTGTATTTATATATAATTTTTTTCCCCCAGAAATGCATTTTCCTGATGGAAGATTCAATGACATGAATAACTGACCCATGAACAAATCAGCCACATGTGCATTACTTCAAGGCCAAACCCAATTTTCCCCACGATATCTAATAACATTTACATACTGTGTGTCTCACTGGCTAATTTTATCAGTAAAGACAACTCCCCCTTCACTGCTTGTAGTAGGGACTTTCATTGCCTATAGCTATACAAGTGCATTTGCTTTGCCAAATATTTGGAGATATTGCTAATGGCTTTATTTGAATTTAACACTGCAGCTCATACATACAAAGGGAGTTGTGTATTTTAATCTGTATTGCAAATGCTTTGACGTTCATGTTTGCGATGAGGAATATGTTTTTATTTATACATAGCAGAACATCTGTAAGAGTCTGTGCTTTCCAAAAGATAAGATTTCCATTATCAAAAAAAACCATGCTGAATAGTTAGAAGGCAGAAACAAAGAGGCGAACTAGAGGTCAGTTATCCTCTCAACCTGCAATGCTTAGCTCTTATATAGCTATTATCCTCCACAGATCCCAAAGCACTGCATAAAGGAGGATATCACTCTCCTCATTTTGCAGATAGGGATACTGAGGCACAGAGAAGTGAAGCGACTTGCCCAAGGACACCCAGGAGGCCAGTGGCAGAGCCAGAAATAGAACCAGGACTCCTGAGTTCAGTTCAATGCTCTATTCCACTGAACAATGCTGCCTCACACATAATACAAGAATTTAGGAATCTAGAAAGTAGAGTCTGTATTTTTAAAATGGAAGATTGAAGGGACATCTCTGTGTCAACGGCAGGCAGCGCCACAGTAGCTGGAACAAAGGAGTGAGGGGGTTAGACTGAAGCTATTTTGGAAGTGAAGTCTGTAGGACTCCTGTTGTTCCTTCTGCTCCATGGACACTCCTGTGGTGGGGTGGGGAATGGGGACAAAACCCGAAGAGCCATAGGCTACACTGCCACCTTCAGTTCCCTTCCTGGGCTGAAAGCCTACACACAAATGGTTACAGATGCCAGAAATCAGAAGTTTATACTAGAACTGGGAACACAACTCTTAACTATAAAGCAGAGCAAACTGATTTTATTATATTAATCTCCTGGACATGTGAATTGGCTGCAGATTGTTTTGAAACACTGAATTAAAAATATTCCAAACAGGGTAAAATTCAGCCGTCAGATCTGCAAAGCAGAGACAGACTGATTATCAGCTCTCTCTACATGCAGCTCATTTAGGCAAGGAGAACAGAATACTAGAGCCCAGATCTGCCCTGCTGAACAAAGGCCATAATTTTACCTTCAAATTCTTGTTTTGAAGGTGCTGTTCTGGATTCAGTAACCTTCCAATCTCATCACACCTCTCTATATAACCCACTAACTGAGTGCATTGAGAGAGTTTCTGAGGGTCCCCAACACTGGAATAGCATAGCAGAACAGAGCCAGATTTCTATGCGGCTTACCTGACACTCAGACCACCAGGACTCTGCTTCCTCGAAAAAAGAAGGAAAATTTTTGGGGTGAGCACAAAGAGTGGGTTTTAGCTGTGAGTCAATCACGGGCAAAAGTTCAATACACTAGCTAGCCACTGAGAAAATTGCATCAATTACTTATTTACTGTGGGTTCTTAATTCTGGCTCATCCCAAACACATCTGATTTAAAAACCTCTCCTCGTGATTCTGCTGGCCAGGAATAAGTTGTATACTATTTGTAATACAGTACTGCCTAGAGGTTCTACCCAAGACTGAGGCCCCACTGTGCCAAGTGCTTGCCACCAAGAGCTTATAACTTAAACAAGGCAGACAAGAGATGGATGGAAAACAGATGCAGAGAAGAGAAGCGATTTGTCCAAAGTTAGACCGCAGGATTATGGCAGAGTCAGGCACAGAACCCAGGTCTCCTGAGTCCCAGTCCAGCCTCTTATCCACTGGAGGACAGCTTCTCATTGCTTTAGTAAGGATGGGTGAACGTGGGCTGTGCTTGCATGATGTATGTCTGGATTATGCCTGGCTCTTACTAGTGCTAGGATGCACTCGCAGCTTAAACAAAACCTGAAAAACAAAAAATCATATTATTCTGTATTTTCAGTTCTTCTTAGTATCTCCCACAGCTTTTGCTGAACAGATATGGTGACAACTGCAAAGTATCTATAAACAGAACAAAATACAATTATTGCTGCTTTGAAGCATGTTGAGCTGGTATGAAAACAACTGCACAACTGAAAACAACTGCACAATATTTCTCTTGGAGCTAGATTTTTTTAAATTGGTGTTTCATCTCACTTGAGCCTGGGGTCACAGCACCGACGCAGAGGAATTAAGTAGAAGAGACAGCTACAAAGACTAGGGAAATGTCAGTTTCCTGTTTAAATTTGGGGAGGGTATTCAGACTTGACAGTTTGATAGATTTTTTTTTTCAAAGGTAAGGCAGCTTCCTGCTTTGTATCAAATTGTTTATATTTTAGTCTGTTTTGTGTTGACTAAGAATGAAATAGAATAATTTTAGACAAACCCTGCTCCTAATGCATTGTTCAAGTCCAATTCCTTTTTTAAAAAAACATTACCTTCATGTAGAGATGTCTGATATTTCTTACGTTATAGTGGAATAACAGATACAGATTATTATGCTGACAAATTATTATTAGATGGAAAGGGATTATGTTCAAAAGGTGAAACAGATACATTGACCAGAATTAGGAACCTTTCCTTGACCTTTCAGTGGATTGGTCTTAATGATGCTGTGTGCTCAACTACTCATATCTGTAAAAGGGATAGCATACAGCTACATATCCGCCCAACTCCAAATGGACACATTCCCTCCTCTGATCTTTTGGTGAACTTCCACAAGCAGCTATGGGCAACTGTAAGGAAAAAATATTGGAAAAAATTCATGTGCAAATTTTCACTAGTTTGGTAGGGTTTAACACCTTTTGAAAATCCCTCTCCTCCCTCCCCCATAATTGGTTTTCACAGCAAAAAATGAGAATATGACAAGCTTTCTTTGTGAAAGTTTACAGAGGAAGAGGAAAAGAGGAGGTGGGGTGGAGAAGTGCATCTCTTTAAAGTCTATGTGATCTCGAGAAACGTGCTGAGTTCTATCTGGATAACTCATTCTACTGTCCATATCACTGTAGTATCAGAGCACCTGACATTAATTCTCATGATAGCTCTGTGAGGTGGAAGATGCTGGTATACCCATTTTATAGGGGGTGTAACTGAGGGATAGAGAGAGACCAAGCATTTTGCTCAAGGTCACCAAGTTAGTATGTGGAAGAGCTAAGAAACTCAGATCTCCTGAGTCCCAGTCCAATGCCTTAATAACAAGATCATCCAGGATCATTTCTGAGGAAGCTTGTAGGAGGGTATTAGGTGCTTTTTCTAGTTGTAGTTTTGTAAATATCACCATTGCCAAAAGAGTAGGCATTTTGGGTTTGTTTTTTTTCCCTGTTAGCTTGTTTGCTTTCTCTTTCTTCAACAAAAACAGCTCTTCCACTGGAGATATTTTATGAGCCATTAAAAAGAAACTGAAACTAGAATGTGAACTCTACTATTACTAGACTTGGATCCTCTCTCTAGTTTAGAAATGAACAATAACCCCACATTTGAATTAAATGTGGGACCCTACAACTCTTAGGAATCTGAACAATGTATTTATTAAGTTTTCTCATTTCCTCCATCTTTACGCCCTTCATTCTGTTTTCTTCCTCCTGTCTAACTATAAGGACCTCTTGTCCCCTCAACCTATGGCTAGTTGGTCTCTCATTGCCTTGGGAGGGGTGTGGGGGAGGGCTTGCTCAAGTTAAAAGTGGGATACAAGTTACAGTTTTGCCCTAATTCTGCTCCCATTGAAGTAAACAATAAAGCATTGACTCCAATTGGAACGGAGTTAGAGCAACATTACGTACTTCTGAAATTAGCACCCGAAGGGGTTGATCCAGAACCATTATATCCCCAAAGTGGGACTGGGGGTGGGAAATCAGTTTCATAGGCTTGACATTTCACCAACAAAAGACTCTGTCTGTTTCTATTTAAACCAAGCATCTGTTGGTGTCCTCCAAGGAGATGGAGATGCAAGCATAATCAGGTCAACGTAGCCAATGCATGGTCCATTTTCAGCTCCTCTATGGCGACAGAGATCATTTCCTTTCGTCAGCCAGACAGTTATTTCTCCCACCTATTTCTCCAAGTCCCTGTCCAAACTAGTGAAAGTAGAAGCTAATGACAAACAAACATTTCTCCACGACAAACCTCAGGAACTGACCAATCGGGGAGGGAAAAATCCAACCATCAATGTCTGCCTTTGGCTCCTCTGAAGCCCTTCCCCAGGTGAAATAGCTTATCCCTATATAAGGACTGAGGATTTTCAATGTTGAGACCTTGTCATGAGTCTCAGTGGACCAACTTGCATATTTAATTTGGAGAAGGGGGTGGGGGAAAAGGCCTAGTCAGGTCTTCTGCAGCTGCTGAAGAAAGAGGATTTCCCTTAACAATTGCTATTTGCTCTCATGGGTATGTGAAAGAAACTGGCTTCTATGGGCCAGAAGTTGCTCTGGTAATTTTCAGCTGGACAGACTCTTGTGCCACAGTAATTGAAATAATAAAATGCATACAGCGCCTTTTATCCCAAAGCATTTTACAAATGCCCAGCAGCACTGCACCACAGCTTAAAACCGTAGCCAATTTAGGGACACACAATACCATTACCCACAATGAAATTTGGCCAGAACACTAGCCTGGGCACCTCTACTCTTAAGAAAAGTAGCAGGAGATTTTAAACAGACAACAAAACGGTCAGAACCTTGGGTTTCATGTCTCATCTAAAAGCAGAACATCACACTCTAGTGCAATCCTGGGGCAGTAGTTTGGGGTTGACTCACAGGAAAGTTTACCAGCTAATGAAGTCACCAACACTACTACTTATTCCTTGGACGTCTGTGTAAGTACCACCTATTTTAAATTTTCATATAGTGCCAATCAGTGTAGTAGCTACATGCATCAACAATACTGCTACAGTCAAATTTAATCTTTTCATAAGTTCAAAGGTTCACTAGAGCATTCAATATAATCTTAATAAAAGATAGGAACACCCTATGACTGGAGAGAAGGTGCAGAAGCGTTACCATTTTAATCACAAGTTCTATCTTGGAGCCATCTTACAAATGGTATCCCTTAATTTACAGATTTTCCACCTTTTTTTAAAATGAAAATACTTCAATCAAAACTGAGACTATAGTATTCTGTAAGCAGCACTATTATTAAAAATAATTTCAGAGACATTCAATCAGGCATTTCATTTATTTTTTTAAGTTATAAGGAATTTTATAAGTAACATCAACTCAAGCCAAGAAACCAAAGGAAATTCAGACAAACAATTGGCAAAACATGAGGGATTTTTTAAATTATTTTTTTAAACCATCCAGAAGAGGTTCACAGGGGTAAAATATCCTGTGAAAGAAGGTTAGCTTGGATCAAGAAGCTAAAAAAGTCAGAGTTTAAAAAAAATGTAACAGACAGAGTGGAGCTGTGAATAATCACAGGCAAATTTTACAACTATGGATGGCTGGGGGGTGACATTTACAAAATGAGGCTAAATAATGGACAAAGTAACCAGAGACAGGGCAATGGAAATGACAGAAAAGAATCCAATGTCTTCATACAATGGTTCACAACAGGCTCCCAAGGGAAAAGGCAGTAGAAATGCGTACAGTAGCTGCCAATGCAAACGGACAGCAGGGGGCCACCTTAGGTGAAGGAAGTCATGCAATAAAAGCTGACAAGCAAAACATATGGAGCATCACACTGAAATCAGCATGCATACAAAATGTAAAAGATTTTCATCATCAAAATATCCAACAGGCTAGGATCAAGGGATGGAAACTACCAATTTAAATGCAACTTCCTAGAAAGTGTGCGTCAGAGAGAGAGAGAGAGAGACAGCGACCAGAAAATGAAAAATTCAGTTAGTGAAATAGTGACCATGATTACTGGCCTAATGAGAAATTAAAAATTACAGCTTCCTCTCTCCTTAGCCTACTTGGAAATCCTTTCATCTGCTTTCCTTGGGCTGATGGAGGAGCATTTCTCAAAAGCCCAGAGTCTTTCAAACTTTGATTTTTTTTGTTGTCCAATTAAAGGGATAACCAACAAATTCATATTATTTTCATGTTTTAATTCCAATCTGACAGGTCTCTCTCTCTCTCACACACTTTTACCTTAGCCCTAATTAAAAGAAAAAATACATTTCCAACAGGGACTGTAAAGTTTTTGACCAGATAATGCTGAATTGTAAACGTTCATAATCACAAGAAAGATTAAGGGTAGGAGAATTTAGAAATAATGAACTCGCACGAGGGGAATATAAAGAACTCTTCTGTCAATATGCTGACTACGGAGAAAGACGATACACAGAAAAACTGTCCCTGGAACTCACTGGAGGGCATACAAACTGGGAAACAAAAAGTCTGAGCATAAAATGAAAAGGTAACTTTCAAAATAATATTTCACAAAACACCAGTGTTAGATATCGAAAACACAGTAACTATGGCACAAGAGTCTTGAACATTGCCAGCTCTCAAACCAATCAGTTATTCCCCCACCCCCCACACTATACATGGTGTCAAGACTAACAGCACTTCCAAAAGGAGAGAGAAAAAAATCTGTGACATTGAATTTGCATAACTACACAACACAGGGGATTTCTGAGCATTTATAACAGCCAAATCAGCCAAAAAATCGTCTGAAGACTGCAACAGTAAGCTATTGGGGTTCTTATGTCGGCAACATCAGAAGTCTGTTGGGAGAACCAAATCTTTTATAATAAAAATCAATCACAATTCCCATTCTGTTTCACAAACCTTAAAAACCTGAGTGCCACTAATTTAGCCTTCTTACTGAAGAATGAATACAAGATAAAAAGGAGCCGACAGCTGGAATAAAGCCAAAAGAAAGCTTTCAGGAACAAAATGCAGGGAACAATGTTTGTTCTGCATTCAGAATTTTACATGAAACTCTGCAGATGAGACAGGCATATCTGGCTACATGGCCAAGAATATACATTTAATATGGAGAATAGTGCCTTTAAAAGGAGAAATAAATTAGAGATTAACGCCTTTTATTCAAGCTGCAAGGAGAAGAATTCCTGAAGCAATTCAATTCACCACAAGGAACAAGGTTTCTTTCAAAAGTCATCCTTAACTGGGAAGGGCACTTCTTTACAGGGAGCCTGAACGGAGAAATACACAGCTCATAGCTTTCTATTTATAGTCATTCAGGCAGTGAATAGTCTCATTCCAAATGCCACAAGGCATACTCACAACCTTTTATCCTGCGGACCTGATTTGTGTTTCATTTCAAGAAGTCCAGGACTATGGAAGGGGTGGAAGGAGGGAGGCAGCATTGCAACAGGCAACAAAAACATTCTCCCCCAAAACATTTTTCTGTTAATTTATTAAGCTCGAGTGCTTTAAAAACTTTCTTACGGAAAGAAAAAGGAGTGCAGCTTTAGAACTGCGTGCATTTTTGCACATTAACACTGAATACAGCGCCCCACAATTTAAGTGAATTTGTGAGAAGGAGGGAGGGGGTGTGAGCATTTCAATTAGTTGGCTTTGAAGGACCCTTCTGAATGGGAAAGACAGAAAACACTTGTCAAATGCAAGTTCAAGTGAAAGCCACTTCTGCCAATAAAGTGTGCAGATGGCTGTGGGGGTTCCACTAAACCCTAACTAGGCCCCTATTATGTCTTTATTGCTAGCAAAAAAAGGCAAGGGTCACCTCCAGTTTAGAATAAGTTAGCTTCCTTTCCCACAGGATGACTCTGGTCAATCAAATCAGTAAAGGAAGTCTTCCCTTTGAGTGACAGCTATTCCATCAGTGCACTGAAGAACTTTTAGAAGGGCTAGAGACACACAAAAAACCTTGGCTTCATCTCCACTAGAGAATTTTTTAAAAAAATTTCCCACAGTTGCTAACACTGGTTCTGCCACAGTTGTGTGAGCAATCTTAGGTGCTCTAAGATAGGCAGACACCGGCTCCCAGCAGCATTTTTAGCACTGTGTTGATTAGACTTGCTCCCAATGGGGTCAGAGGACATGACACTGAAAGCTGTGTTGACCAGCTTCAGCTTCAAAGATTTCCCTAATGTCGACAGGGCTTTTGGCACTAAGGTTCTTAAGTAACTCTGAACTAAAATGCGTATTACAGGACACCTTTATCCACTTATAATGGGCATTGTACAGGAACATAGGAATTGCCACACTTGATCAGACTAGTGCCTCTAACAAACAATCAGCTGCTCCCATGGGAAGTTGCAAGAAACCCCAAAGTAGGCTGATGTGGGATAATCTGCCCCTAAAAAAGTGTCTTATCCTACTCCCTAATCATTACAGATTGGCTTAAGCCCTGATGCATGAAGTTCTCTCCCCTCCACAAATTTTTTAAGCATTTTCTGTAACTCTGAATGTCCTTACCCATATAAATGTGTAGTCCCTCTAGGACTCTTGCTATGTGTTACATATATACTATCTATATTGTGCAGCTCTCTATTCCCAGTAAAAACACTCTTCAGTAGCGTTAAAGCTAAGAATTCATATCAGTAACTTGAAGGTAAAATTCGGTCCCTGCAGTTATGCGTGGGAGCGTAAGGGGGGGGTGACGACATCCTGTGACAATCTTAGACATGTCTAAAAAAGTGTCAGCTCTGTGATCACAAACACTAGAATGCCTTACAATTATAAAAACAATGGCTTTGTTATTGTTACAAAAACAATGGCCTTTGTTCAGGAGCACACTAAGATTTTTTAAAATCCTAGTTAAACAACATACTTGGGCCCTACCAAATTCACAGTCCATTTCACAGTGATGGGATTTTAAAAATCATAAATGTCATGATTTCAGCTATTTAAACCTGGAATTTCACGGTGTTGTAATTGTAGGGGTCTTGACCCAAAAGAAGAGGGGTTTTTTTGGGGGGGGGGGTCGCAAGGTTATTTGGGGGGGGGTTTTGGTACTACTACCATTATTTCTGTGCTGCTGCTGGTGCAGTGCTGCTTCAGAGCTGGGCAGCTGGAGAGTGGCGGCTGCTGGCCAGGAGCCCAGCTCTGAAGGCAGAGCCGCCGCCAGCAGCAGCACAGAAGTAAGGATGGTCTGGTATGGTATGGGCATTCTCACTTCTGTGCTGCTGCCTGCAGAGCTGGGCCCTCAGTCAGCAGTCATCTCTCTCCGGCCGCCCAGCTCTGAAGGCAGTGCAGAAGTAAGGGTGGCAATACCGCAACCCCCCTAAAATAATCTTGTGACCCTCCTACAACTCACTTTTGGGTCAGGACCCTCAATTTGAGAAATGCAGGTCTCCCCTGTGAAATCTGTATAGTATGGGGTAAAAGCACACGAAAGACCAGATTTCACTGCATTTTTCATGGCTGTGAATTTGGTAGGGCCCTAAACACACTGAAACTCATCATGCCACATTCTCCATTGAACCTATCTGCCACTTGCTACCCATCTACATATACAACACTCCTATATATTCTAGATCATGAAATTACAGCACTTGTATGACAAAAGCAAAATAAGAGTGATTAAAAAGCCTCATACTTACAATGTTATAGATACAAGTACTGTGTCTGTTCCTTATTTAAGAAATCTGCTTCCTAGCTTCTTAAATCTCTTATGCAAAAAATGCAAATCAAATGGTGGAAGGATGTCAGTGATGTATTTGGCCAGTGAACCTGTAAAACAGCTTTTTCAAACTTAAGATACCCACAGCCAGTCTATGTACTACATAAAGCCCCCAGAACACAGTCCCTGATCCAAAAACTTCTTTCAATGTAGTGGCCTAACCCTGCAAAATCTAAAGTATACTTCCAAGTATCAGGGCTTCTTTTAAAGTTCAGTCCTAAAACTGAATTTCCCAGGCTTCTATTATCTGTGAAATTCTGTTGTGTTGCTCTTTTCAGTAAGTACTACATAATTGCATTTGGTTTTTTTTATTTTGTTTTGTTTTTTTTACACATTCAAATTACTGATAGCTACTCTTACCTTAACCAAAGTTACTGTGATGGGATTTTTCCTACTGCTAGTAAGGGATTCCAGAAGTTTGCATTTGCTATTAACTAAATCCTATATTTGTATAATATCTACCCTTTTCACCCCAAACTATCCCAAGCACTATACAAACAAGAAACTGTTTTATATCACCCTGAATAGGATTGGGTGGGAAAATGTTTCTTGTCCCATGAAAAATTTTTGAGATTTCATGTTCTTCCTGTTGCTCACTGGGACAAAACTGAGACTTTTTGAATTTTTTCACAAAAAGCAAAGAAAAAGAGAGTGTCCCCTCAGAACAGCAATTTAGAGCAGGGCCTTGAACCTGGGTTGTCCTCCTCCAATGCGAGTGCCCTAACCACTGGGTTTTCAGGGGCCAATCTGTCTATTCTAGGCTGAGAAACCTTCCTAACAAAGTTTTATAAAAAATGATATGTTTCTGCGAGTTTCAGTTCTGTCGAAAAACTGTGTGGTGCACTGTTTTGGTGCAAGAGTGGGAGAGGGGATTAGCAACAAATAATGGGAGAAAATTTAGGAAAATATCTAATTGTGAAGCCTCTACAAAAACGTGGAGTAATGTCTCAAGGGAAATGGCTGAAGCCCCCTCTCAAGTCATTAAAAATGAGACTGGATACAGCATTCATGAATACAATTCAGTCCTACTCTGGCAAATCAGTGGGTAGACACAACCCAATTGGCCTTTTCAAGCTTTTATTTTTAGGATGCTGCAAAATGGCGGTGTGAAATCTCATTTCTACAAAGATACAGCTGAAACAGCACAAACTCCAAAATCTGCTCTGAGCCAACACGTGAAGCTCATGGGAATGGGTTCTCTATAGCAGTGATTCTCAGCCGGGGTACACATACCCCTGGGATACGCAGAGGTCTTCCAGGAGGTATATCAACTCATCAAAGGTAGTTGCCTAATTTTACAAGTTACATTAAAAGCACTAGTCAAATTAGTACAAACTAAAATTTCATACGATTACCTGTTTATACTTCTCTATATTCCATACAATGAAATGCAAGAACAATATTTATACTCCAATCAATTTACTTTATAATTACAGGGTAAAAATGAGAAAGTCAGCAATTTTTCAGTAATAGTGTGTTGTGACACTTTTGTATTTTTATGTCTGATTTGGTAAGCAAGTTTTTGAGTGAGGTGAAACTTGGGGTATGCTAACAAATCTAATTCCTGAAAGGGGTACAGTAGTCTGAAAAGACTGAGAGCTACTGAGGTATAATTTTCCCTTGAAAATCTCTATCTTAGGTATAACGCTAATGTAGCACATTTTCCAACGTGTGGGACTAGTCAGGAAGGGTGCACAACAATGGCAGAGCAAGTTTCCCCCATCCTGCCCTACTAAAATGGTGGGAGTTAAAGGAGTAACATGGCAATGGGTTTTTGTTTTACTTCAGGGAGGTTCAGCTTCAATAAATGTGGGACACATTACAGATGGAAGGTACGTGCACATAGAAAGAACTTCCCCCAACCTCTTATAAGAGAAATAAATTCTCTTGCAGCTCCCTTCCCTCCTGTTGTAAACGTGATTCATGGAGCAATGCTAGCAGCAACTCCTTATCTTTCCTGTGGGTCAGAAGTTAACCGTACGGCAGCATTCTGTATTATTCTTGGAAGGGAGAGGGGAAGGTAAGGAAACAGAAGCCAAAAGGGCAAGAGACTTAAACAAATTTAAAAAGTCCTGACAGCTACTTTGCAAATGATATAGTAAAGAAATACATTAATTAGATTAAGATATTATGAAGTTTAAGCACTAGAAAGTTACTAAATTCAAGTCAAGTTAACTATATTATCGTCTAATCTCATGCAAACCTAAAAAGCTCAAGATTACACGTCATCTAAAGAATGCTTTTTCCTCACCACTGAAAATACTACAGACCTGTACCTGGCACTCTTTTCAGGTCAGAATATACATGGGCTTCCCATATGGGACAAGGAAACGGGCCACACCCACTGAAGATAAAGGAATTCCAAAATAATTTCTAAACTTAGCAGGCAAAGAAGTGTGTCTATAGCCAAAGTAAATATAAAATTACACTTTCTGAATACAGAAAGCAGCTCTCAATAAGGTAGTGAAGTAGAGGTCTCTCTAAAGGAGTGGAAAAAGGCAACCTGATGTCAGATGAAAATGAGGGGCAGGGAGGAAGGATTATAAAAATTGATTTTTTTAATTTATATTGGGTTTTTTTTAGAAAATTTAAATTAAATATAAACTATTTTTTTTAAAACAAACCTATTTGAAATTGACCACATATGTTAAGGCCTAAACTTACTATAATCTATTAAAATAATTTACACTAAATATAAACATTGTATTAGGCTGTAAATGTTAGCTGCTGAAATTTTGAAGAAATTTAAATCACTGAAACTGGTGGAAGTCACTGACTAAGAAGCTGGAACCAGAGTTTGTTGAAGTACTATATCAGTTTTCGAGAGCAGTAGCCTCTTTTGCAGGTCCACAGAGTATTTACTTCATTTCAATTAATTCAACTAGTTCAGTTCAATTACTAGATCATTCAAAGGTAAGAAATCTATTGGGAGTTGAAAAAGCAGGAAAGCTTGTTTTCGTCTTTCAGTCTATGAATAAAAACTTGGTGCGAGAGGATGAGATCTACTAGTTCTAAAATCTTGACTGACATGGTCATCAGAAATAATCACTTCAATTCAGTTACTACAAATAATACACAAGTAAAATCTTTATCTAGTAAATACAAAATGCATCATTAACCACTTTCTAACATAAAAATGTAAAAATTCAGAATCTGAATAAATATGATTTAAGCTATATAATTGCTTTAATAAATGTGTATAGATACAGTGTATCCTCTTGATTAGTCTAAAAAAGCATCAAGTTTAGTGTAAGGGCTATTTTTAGTTGCAAATCAACATATTTTAATGGTTACCAACCATTGAGAATCAACCTTTCTGGAGGAAAATAACTAAAAAATACAAACGTCAAACAAGATTAAAAGCAATTATTTAAATCCAGGTTTCCTGCTTGCTCATTTAAACCATTATTAAAATCAGTGATTTAAACCACCGATTTAAGTCAATCCACCCTGTGTCAGAAAGTCTAAAATAACTCTTGACTGAGGAGGGAGAGGCTCATGAGTGCAACACTCAAATAATTCAACTTTGAAGTTTAATACATCCTCAGGATTTCCTCCTGATAAATATAGTAAGCTACATATGAAGGAGTAATTCCAGAGGATTCATCAAAGGTCAAATTTAGAAGCTATCAATCAGTGTCAGATGCTCAGATTTTTATTCAGATTTTTTTTTTAAATTAAAAAACCCACTATATATTACAGACCATGGAAAACTGAAAAGAGTTAATGAGTGTTACTATGATTTAGACAGTAACACTAACAAAGTGTAAGTTGTTTTTGAGGAAAACAACAACAGACTAGTGTAGATTATATTGTCGGAAGGTCCAAATAAATCTACAGACCAGAGTTTCTCAAACAGGGGTCACCGCTTGTGTAGGGAAAGCCCCTAGCAGGCCAGGCGGATGTATTTACCTGCCCCGTCTGCAAGTCTGGCCAATCATGGCTACCGCTGGCCACAGATCGCTGCTCCAGGTCAATGGGAGCTGCTGGAAGCGGCACGGGCAGAGGGACATACTGGCCGCCACTTCCAGCAGCTCCCATTGGCCCGGAGCAGCAATCCGCAGCCAGTGGGAGCCGCGATTGGCCAGACGTGCGGACGGGGCAGGTAAAAACACCGGCCCAGCCCGCCAGGGGCTTTCCCTGCACAAACAGTGACCCCTGTTTGAGAAACCCTGCTATAGACGAGCGGTTCCCGAATTTTATTAGTTAACGTACCACCTTCTTAAAAAAATGTTGTAGAGTAGAGTGAACGGATGGAATATCAAACTCATATACTGTCAGTGGTACACTTAACACAGTTAGAGAATCAAGAATCTCTCATCTAGACAGTTTTCGCACTAAGCTCCAAATGGCCTATGTATGACAGTCTCCTTGCTACACAGATCATGGAATGGAATTGCAACCCCTATTTCTTTTGACCAGGGGAAGCCCATTACCTCACTGCTCACTGAGCCTCCTGTGAGGTCAGAATTCATGTTCTTTCTATTTAAGGCATGGTCCCCCAATAGTCTCCACATCCAATTACAGTTTTCTTAAAATGGAATAAAGTTAATTTGGCACAGGGTAAAAATCTATCTAAATAAATAAATAGAGGAAATCCCCAATTAAGAGAAAACAGAATGTAAACACAGCTAATCAAATAATTAGAAAAAGCAGTGTTAGGCTCTATGCTTGATTACTTAATGCTCTAAAACAGGTCAGCAACCAGCAACATGCGAGCCAATTTTTAGTGGCACTCTGCTGCCAGCCGGAGTCCTGGCCGCCGGCTCTGCTCAGCCCGCCGGCTCTGCTCAGCCCGCCGGCTCTGCTCAGCCCGCTGCCTGCCTGGATGAACAGAACCCTCAGCTGGCAGCAGGCTGAGTGGGGAAAAGTGGCCAGGACCCCGGCTGGAACCCAAGACCGGCAGCGGGCTGAGCCCACTGCTCACCTGGGATACTGGCCGCCGGCCCCACTCAACCCGCTGCCAGTCTGGGGTTCTGGACACCGGCCCCCTACCAGCTGGCATCCTGGCCACCAGCCCCACTCAGACAGCAACTTGTCTGGGGTTCTAGCCACCGGCCCTGCTCAGCCCGCTGCCAGCCTGGGCCACCAGCTGCCGGACCCGCTTACCTCGCTGTGCTATTATTTATTTTATGTACAACAATAGTTTAGTCATATAATATAGACTTATAGAGACCTTCTAAAAAAGGTTAAAATGTATTACTGGCACATGAAACCTTAAATTACAGTGAATAAATGAAGACTTGGCACCTCACTTCTGACAGGTTGCTGACCCCTGCTCTAAAAGATGATGAAAAACTTAGGTATTAGAATGTTTTGTCTCTGTAAGTTGCAGCAACAGCCTATCTATCTTTCAGTGTTCTAGAAATGTGCTAGTCTCTCTCAAACAAGGAGGTCCTGTTCCCAGGGTTGTTCTTTTTGTTTTACAAGGAAACCAGATTTTTTCATATTCCCAAACATGCCCTCCCTATTCCCTTTGCATCAAGGGTATCCCAAGTTACCCACATCATTTTTTCAAAACTAGCGAGGGTCAGATTTATCCATCCTAAACTTCAACAGGTATTATTCATTATTTAAGCCCCCAAGGCCAAGATGTAGCTCCTCCCTGTCCCAAAACACTTACATTCCAGCAATTTACACTTTGACTGACCCTTCCAGTCCTAATTTGTCATTAATCTTAATGAAGCCAAGAATAGTTCTAATGATCCTCCAATAACATTTTAAGATAGTGATTAGTTTCCCCCAAATGACTCCTAATATTCCTTCTGCAATGCACATCTGGGCATGTTCATTAAGCAAACCTTTGGGAGCATGGCCCCAAAACTACCAGTACAGATTGCTCCTATGTATGTTTAACACACAGCTCCTTGAACATAGGTAACTGTCATGGTAATATCTTGCATGGTCTTATTTCAAATAAAAAAACCCCACTTCTACAAGAAGTTCAACAGCTTGTGGATTCTTTAAGCTAATTATCAAAAGGAACAGCAATAACTGACATAGAAATAAACTAAATCCAAATATTAACCTAGTACACCATACTACTCCCAACCACATAGGCAAATTCCAGTGACAGCAATGGGAGCTGTGTGCATGGACTGAGGACAGTATAGATACATGTACCCACAAACTATATATCCTAATTCCAGACAGCAGTGACAAAAAACATCAACCAGCACGAGAGCTGTAATTGCACACATTGTGCACCATTACAAATATCATCCCAGTTCGTAATAGCACATCTCCAAAAAGCCTAACATGGGGTCAGGAGCGAAGGAAAAACAACTGCTAGAATAAAATACACAGTCCTAATTTTTGTTCAGTAGCCAATTCTGAAATATACAATACAAGATTAATCAGTTGTATGTTTTAAATATTCAGCATCTGCATTTAAAAAAAATTTTTTCAAAGCCTCTTAACACAGTACTGAGAAATTGTGTTTCCTCAAGAGAGGAAGTATTAAAACGTTGATTTTCAGTTTATTTATAACTTTAATTAGCTGCTATTTTCATGGAACTGATCATTTTTTCCCTAGGGCTAATTTAATTAAAGGTGGACTGGCAAGTTGAAAGTAATGTTCAAAAATGTTATAAAATTCCCTCTACATTACTAATATCTCCTTAAATTAATAAAAGTAAATTCTTTACTTATCACCATTTATGCGAACTGTTTGCTTTTTACTTAGCATGGGCAATAAAAACAGTCCAGTAGGTTTCACATTTCTTCAACAGTTTCTAGTCAATTTAACTTTCATGTTCTCTTGCACATGTATGAAATTGAAGTGTTTGCAGTATAAAGACCAACAGAAATCTTTAATCCCATGGTAACACTTCTGTCTTAGGTTTTGTAAAAAATTACTTTTACATGACAAATATTTTGGCCTGAGTTTTCTCTCTCATTTTAATTAGTATGTTTTAGCTGTTTTAAATAGATTTTCCCCCTTTAACATTAAGAGATCCTTGTCATTCTACATTTTATTTTTATAAATGCATACAGAATAATTCCAGCGCCATTTGGACTACCTTATGTATTCTTAGTGATCCATTGTTTTTTGTTTTTTTTAAAAAGGGTCTGTAAGAAGGAGGCGCCCTGGCTCCCCGCCGCACCTGAGGGGGAAGAGCCAGAGCAGGCACCTCCATGGGCGGAGCCAGTACCGCCTGTTCCTGCCCTCCGGAAGTCAAGGGGCGGGACAGGAAGTATAAAAGCCAGGGCCCAGAGCTCAGTTGAGCGCAGGACGCCGAAGAGTACAGACGTGGAGGCCCGAGCTCCCGCTCGGCCTGGCTTGCTTGTGCTCACTATCCCGAGGAGGCGCTGGCCAGACTACCTCGGGCAAGTATCCAGACGGAGCGCTGGCCGACCTCCCATGCCGGGTATCCTGAGGACCCTCAGCCTGAACTCCCTGTGCCCGCTGCCGAGGAGCCGCCAGAGCCTGCTCTCCACCAGTTCTGCAAGGAACCTATGGTCTAGGACCCACCGGACTGCGCCGACAGAGGACAGGTACCAGGGGAGGGGGAAGTTGGGAAGTAGCCCGGGGGGCGGCTGACGACAGTCAGGCCGCAGAAGGCCCGAGCCTATGGCCTGTGGTATCGGCCAGGATCCCCACTATCATCTTGTCAGTGCGTTTCGGTTGGAGCCCTACTGACCACCCTGTCAGCGTGTTTCGGTCCAGATCCCCACTGACCGCTTGTTGCAACCGCCGTACCAGGCCCCGGGCTGGAACACAGAGCAGTGGGCCTGCGTCCTCCCTGCCACCCGTAACCGGGTGGCAGAATTCCCCTTCACCCAAGAACCCTGAGCTGTGCTACAGTTGTTTGTGCCCCCGCCTGCCTGAGGGCCAGGGCCCCTAGACTTTGTTACCGCTCTGCCCTGCCCCAGGGCCAGAGCCTGAACTGTGGTGCCATCCCCTGCCTAAGGACAAGGCCCCTAGACTTTGTTACCGCTCCGCTCTGACCTGCCCCAAAGGGCCAGAGCCTGAACTGTTTGGTGCCTCGCCCTGCCTAAGGGCCAGGGCCTTTGGACTTTGTTTGCTCAGCCCTGTGACCAGGAGCTGAGCCTGACTGTTTGTTGCCCGCCCTGCCTAAGGGCCAGGCCCCATAGACCTTATTTGCTTTACCCTCAAGTACAGGACCGGCGTGGAACCCGTCCCGCTGCCTAGAAGGCGGCGCCCTGGCTCCCCGCCGCACCTGAGGGGGACGAGGCCCGAACCGGCGGGCTTACAGGGGCAAAACCTAAAACTGATAACTTGATATAAGAAACAATTTCATGTACGAACTAAATAAACGTTAATTTTTTCAGCATATCATCATGCAAATAGAAAAGTAAGTTCCAGTTAGGGATATCTGAAGAATGATCAGATGGTTTGGGGTTTTTTGTTTGTTTGTTTTTTTGTTTTTTAAACAACTTTAAAACATATTAGTAAAAAAAATGTTTTCAGATGCTACCCTTCTCTGTAAGCCCATATTCCACAGAATTTACATAATTATTTTAAATGTCATACAAAATAATTCACGACTTTGAATACAAACTGGAACAAAAATCAAATTCTAGTTATCTCCACTTTCCGCTGTTAACAAGTGTGTCTTGGAAAGTTTTCAGGTGGAGGGCAGGACTTTCGCCTGACAGTAGTAACTTAGTGTCATGCTTCACAGACTTTTTCAACATCATACAAAACCATAGAAAATTCCTACATATGAAGTGTGATTCCTCTGTGAAGATAAATGCAGGGCATTTGTCAATAAAAAAAGCCGAATAAATATAAAAAGGGGGGGGGGGGGGATTCTTCATAGGATTTCATCTAAAAATATGGCCTAACTACAAACTTAAATAAGATGCATATATAACAGGCACCTGAGAGTTCAGTAACTGTTAATTATGCAGTTATATCTTAGGCACTTTGAATGCTGAAGAAAGATTTATACGAACTGAAGAGAAATAGTACACAGGAATCCTGGCTAACCACAAAATTGATTTTAAGGAGAACTAGGAAACTCTACACGTGGATGCCACTGGCTCTTTGCTTCTCTCTCGGTTGGAACCCTGTAATCCTTATTAATCTACTATTTGTTCCTGGAAAGTACATTTTTCTCTGCAAATAAAATCCAAAGTTTCCCTTTACTTGTGGGAGCTGAATCTGTAGGAATGATTTCAGAAGACAGGACTCACAATTTACTATCTAGATGCCCTTTTTTTCTTCTTCTTTCTCTTTATTTGAGACGCTGCCAAACTAACTAAGCAAAAAATTTTAAAAGCTGGAAACAATGTTACCACAGGGTGCCAAATTTGCAGTGAAAGCCCCATAGGCTGCTGTCACGCAAAGTTTGACAAGTCTTGCCAAATGGTTTATTCAGGATATAAACTGCTTGTGAAGTGACTGGGCCCTTTGTATTACAGCTGAATACTGCAGATGGGAAGATTTCTGCCAGGAAAGAGTAACTGCTGTTTTCACCACATGGAGTTTTATACACACAAATAAGAACATATTCTCTTGGTTTACAACACTATTTGGTATCCTCTGTATAGCTTGGCTTCTTTTTTTTTTTTTTTTTAATAGTTGTTTTGTTAACCACAACACCCAAAAGCAATAGCAAACCTGTTGGTAAAAATTTTAAAGTGGGGCAGGGAGGAAAACCAAACCAAACCAAACACAAAACAAAACAGTACATTACGAATCTAAAGCCTAACAAAACAGGACAGATGTTTCTACTTGTCAAATTTCCAAGCTGCATGAAGATTAGTCACTATTTAAGAACTTCATGTTTCATAAGGTCTTCCTAGGGAGCATACGATAAGCCCTTGCAAAACTACGATACTGTACATCAGCAAAGTATACTAAAGACAGAAATACCCATGTTCACTTTTCTTCTTAAGACTAAAAAGCATCTGCATATGTAACAAATTTAAAGCTTCACTTATCTCTTATCTACAGTAGTTTTATAAATGGTTACAGACAGAGCTGTGCATGTTTTCAACACAGGACATGATACTGCAAACAACTCTTACTCCCCGGCATAGGACTTATTACTGAGCTCCTCTATGGACTTCAACAGGTTTATTCTCAGTAGTGATCACTACACTGTTTAATAAGTGTTTGCAGGATCATGCCCACAGTTGGAAAAGCTGATAGTTTAGTTTTAGTCAGGTTTTTTTTTCTATACAGCAAGACTAGTGTATCTGGGTACATGTGCTTATGGATGTATGGAAGAAGAGAAATATTCGAGACATTCACTGTTCCTAAAGCTTAAAAAAGCAACTGAAAAGCTAGTCTGAAAAATATACCACTGCTTTAGAAGTCTGGGACACAGGTGTCCAAATAGGCGACTACTGGGTGATGGACTGCAAACATCTAACAAAATCCAATTAGCCTCAAAGGAGGAGTGGCAATGGGAAGTCATGGCTTAACAGCCTACTACTCAGATTTAAAGTACCAGGTGTGATGTTCTGTACCTCAGGGGAACACCCACCACCTCCATGTTCATCCTTATAATATAATTGTGTGGTATCCAATGCAAAGTTTGTCATGTTGGGTGTCTTTGGAAGGCTCATGATGCACTGAGCATTGTTGTTAAGGTAATGTTTGGTTGTAATTTCATGTATATAGTTATAAGGCTAAAAAGCAAGCCCAGGCAAAAACTCTCTAAGAGCAGAAGGGCAGTTCACACCTCATCAGGACATGTATGGAACAAACTCAGCCCAGCCTCATAGGAACAAAAGACACTGGCCTAAGCAAAAACAAAAGACTTGTTGGACTCTTGAGTGAGTTACGCCACTTCCTTTGGTCAGTTTGGCACTGCAATGAGATAATGCTCACCTGACTCTGAAAGGGGAGGGCGCAAAGCCAAGAGAGAAGAAAGGACATGAAAGATTGTTTGTCATGCTCTTCCTCTCTCCTCCACCTCCATTTAGAGACATCACCACCAAGCAACTGAAGCGCTGATCAAAGGGAAGAGCCTGGCTGAAGGGCAACCAGCCAGCCTGTGGTGAAAAGCATCTAAGTTTGTAAGGACACTGAAAGTGTTAGAGTAAGTTTTGCTTTTATTTCAGTTGACCAAATCTGACTTGTTATGCTTGACTTATCATCACTTAAAAATCTATCTTTGTAATTCATGTTTGTTTATTCTATCTGAAGCAGGGTGTTTGGTTTGAAGCGTGTCAGAGACTCCCCTTAGGATAACAAGCCTAGTACATATCAATTTCTTTGTTTAATTGATGAACTCAGATAAGCTTGCAGCGTCCAGCGGGCACAACTAGACATTGCAAGATGGAGGTTCCTGGGGTTGTGTCTGGGACTGGAGATATTGGCTAGTGTCATTCAGTTGCACAATCCAAGGAGTAGTTTATATGCCAAAGGCTGTGCATTGGTCAACCATGTAAGTTACCCATTCTAGCTAAAAAACACATGCGCAAGAGAATGAATTCATGTAAAAAAAAAAAAGAGAGGAACAACATTACTGGTAAATTATTAAACTACAATTGAGAATCCTGCTATCTATATCCTATAGTTTCACTTCACATACATAGAGTGGACAGTAGAGGATCCCATGTAAGATATGGGAGATAATTGTTCCACTCTACTCGGCACTGGTGAGGTCTCAGTTGGTGTAGTGCATCCAATTCTGGGCAACACCCTTTAGGAGAGATGTGCATAAACTGGAGAGAGTCCAGAGGAGAGCAACAAACATGATTAAAGGTTTAGAAAACCTGACCTGGGAGGAAAGGTTACAAAACACTGGCTATGTTTAGTCTTGAGAAACGAAGACAAAGGGATGGTTGATAACAGTCTTCAAATAGGTTAAGAGCTGTTATAAAGAGGACAGTGAACAATTGTTCTCCATGTTCACTGCTTAATCTGCAGCAAGGGAGATTTAGGTTAGATATTAGGAAAAACCTTTTAACTATAAGGATCGTTAAGCTCTGGAATAGGCTTCCAAGAGAGGTTGTGGGATCCCCATCATTGGAGGTTTTAAAGAACAGGTTGGATGAAAACCAGTAAGGGATGGTTTAGATCAGGGGTCCCTAACGTGGTGCCCCTAGAGCTAAACAAATAATTCAGAACGAATACTTTATCAGACAAATGTAGCTTCTCTCCAGTTTACAAAATATTCCTCTAATTTATTATTTGACCATTTTTGGGAAAATGTAAATAGCAATTATTAGGGCTGTCAATTAATCACAATTAACTCATGCAATTAAATCAATTAATTTTTTTAATTGCGATTAATTTTTTGTGGTTTTAATTGTACTGTTAAACAATAGAAATCTAAAATATTTAATACATTTCAATTGGTAGTTTTTCTACATTTTCCAATATACTGATTTCAGTTACAACACAGAATACAAAGTGTACAGTGCTCAATTTATATTATTTTTATTACAAATATTTGCACTGTAAAAATGATAAAAGAAATAGTATTTTTCAATTCACCTCCCAGAAGTACCATAGGGCAATCTCTTTGTGAAAGCGCAATTTACAAATTTACATTTTATTATATAACTGCACTCAAAAACAAAAGAATATAAAACTTTAACGGCTACAAGTCCACTTAGTCCTATTTCTTGTGCAGCCAACTGCTAAGAGAAACAAGTCTGTTTACATTATGCTGCCCACTTCTTATTTACAATGTCATCTGAAAGTGAGAACAGGCATTCACATGGGATTTTTGCAGCCGGCATTTGCAAGGTATCTACGTGCCAGATATGCTAAATGTTCGTATGCCCCCTTCACGCTTCAGCCACCATTCCAGAGGACATGCTTTCCATGCTGATGATGCTCATTAAAAAAATAATGTGTTAATTAAATTTGACTGAACTCCTTGCAGGAGAATTGTACGTCTCCTGCTCTGTGTTTTACCTACATTCTGCCATATATTCCATGTTATAGCAGTCTGGGATGATGACCCAGCATGTTGTTCGTTTTAAGAACACTTTCATTGCAGATTTGACAAAATGCAAAGAAGGTACCAATGTGAGATCTCTAAAGATAGCTACAGCACTCAACCCAAGATTTAAGAATCTGAAATGCCTTCCAAAATCTGAGAGGGATGGGATGTGGAACATGCTTTCAGAAGTCTTAAAAGAGCAAAACTCCCATATGGAAACTACAGAACCCAAACCATCAAAAAAGAAAATCAACCTTCTGCTAGTGACATCTGACTCAGATGATGAAAATGAACATGCGTTGGTCTGCACTGCTTTGAATCATTATTGAGCAGAACCCATCATCAGCATGGACACGTCCTCTGGAATGGTGGTTGAAGCATGAAGGGACAAATGAATCTTTATCGCATCTGACATGTAAATATCTTGCAATGCCAGCTACAACGGTGCCATGAGAATACCTGTTCTCACTTTCAGGTGAGATTGTGAACAAGAAGCAGGCAGCATTATCTCCTGCAAAAGTAAAAAAAACTTGTTTGTCTGAGCGATTGGCTGAACAAGAAATAGGATGGAGTGGATTTGTAGGCTCTGAAGTTTTACACTGTTTTATTTTTGAATGCAGTTTTTTTTAACATAATTCTACATTTGTAAGTTCAACTTTCATGATAAAGAGATTGCACTACAGTACTTGCATTAAGTGAATTGAAAAATACAATTTTTTATTTTTACAGTGCAAATATTTATAATAAAAATAAATATAAAGTGAGCACTGTACACTTTGTATTGTGTTGCAATTGAAATCAATATATTTGAAAATGTGGAAAACATCCAAAAATATTTACATAAATGGTATTCTATTTTTAACAGCATGATTTATTCTATTATTTTTAGCAGCACGTGTTTAACAGCACGATTAATTGTGCAATTAATTTCTTTAATCACTTGACAGCCCTGGTAATTATGGATTGAATAGGCTTTCCATAATGGGTTGATATCCGAGCTGCTTGGTTAAATGTGATTGATTAACAAGTCACATCGCATTGTTTCTGTTCCAAGCAGATTTGAAGCAGCAAACATTTCTGGTGCAAATGATCCAAAATGTTAATTTTAAATTAGTTTCCGGCCCTGACTTTGACAGTCACCTTCCACAAATATGCATGCACACCACTCTATAGCTCACATGTTCACAGAACGTAGAATGCCAAATGAGAAAGGACTATGAGCATGGCTAGTACAAAAATCATTTTAAAATCTTAGTGAACATTCATGGAAATTTTTCCCATCCAGATCTACAGTCACTTGAGCTAGTTCCATAAAATCCTGGGGAGGAATCTGTTCATGGTATGTAGCAAAGGTGAACTCTAGGTGCAAAGACAAAGAATGGATGAAGAGGAGTTTAAATTAGAGATCAGAAAGGGTGGTGGTTTTGTTTTTTTTCTTCTTCCCATTCAGAGTTATCATTAACATGTGGAATATGATACCTAGCAACACTGAGATGGGGTGCACTCTGTTCAAATTTAAGTCTGGGTTGGAAAGAGATCTAATTATACATAGATCTGCATATTTCATTGCCTTGCAAAAAGCAGCTATCCTTGCATGGGATGGATTAGGTGAACTACTTGTCCCCTACATTCAAATTTTACTTCATTTCCTTCTATAATATTAGAAGAATGAAAAATCAAGGGAAAAACTCCTTATATTTTATACTGGCTTTTCTGTTTTTCTAAAGTATTAACAGTGGGGCAACCAATACATTCCAATGCACTGAAACAGCTGATTTTAAATCCAGCATTTTCATTTTAATGAGGTTCCACAAATATGTTCCATCCATAAAGGTGACTGGAATGTTAATTGCTTCAGAAGCTGAAAGTTAAGGAGAGGAAAGGATTGTTCCACTATAAGAATCCCATTATTTAGCCACTGCTGAGTATTAAAATTCAATTTTAATAGACCTAGGGGACAACTTTGGTTCCAATTTTTCTGAGCACAAGAACCCTAGACATTACACCTACCACAGAGTGCCTCAGACTGCGTACATCCAAGAATGCCGCATGTATTACTGTAAAACTGATAAATGAAATTGTTTTTAATTGTTCACTTTATTAATGTAACTTCTGTTCACCATTCCTTACACTTGCCTGCATTGTAACTTCTGTTCACTGTTTGCCATATTGTAATTCAAACCCCATTTTAAAACGCTCACTCCATTTTGTAAAAGCTTCCTCCAACCTTCATTTTTGCAAACCCTGCTGTAATCTTATTAGTTAGTTAAATGTGTGAATGAGGCATGTATGGATGATAAAATCAACCTCCAGCCCCAGCCTGTCCTGATGAGGTGAAGTTCAACTACCAACGGCTGAAGACCTAGACAACAGTGAAACAAGTAAAAAGCATCCCACCTAAAAGAAAAAGGACAAAAAACAACAGAAAAAAATCAAAGCCAGGTTCAAGGCTGAGTCACGCCTTGCAATTGACGGGTGATCAGTCCAAACCCAAAGGCAGCGTGGACAAGCAGAACCTATAGACTTTAAATCCAAACTAAAAGCCTGTAAAAAAGAAGGGTAAGATAAGAGACTTGGGTAACATTCTGTCTGCCACATGGAGCCAGCCACCTGCATTATTTAACAACAGCAGAATAGAAGACAACTCCCAAAACTAACAATAGGGAAAAATCCTATAAAGCTGGAACTCTGAAACTGAGGACTTTTGAGTGTCACGGTTCTGCTGCCCAGCCTCCAGGAACATCAGGTGCACCTGACCCGGACTCGGCTCCACTCTTGTGTACAGAGTACCTGCAGTATTCTGTCACAAGCAACTTTAGGCTGGTAATTATAATATCTACACGAACTTGTATAAATAATTGTGTAAATGGATATATATATATATATATATATATATAATCATAGAAATAAGTAACCAAACAACATTGTTTGCTGTTATCTTTTATTTTATTATGGTATTTACAATAAATGTGACAAATGTCTTGTCTCCTTTAAGATCCTGCTAGTTTTTATTGGTATAACATTACTTCATTGCATGACCTGAAGGCCTAATGGACACTCAGACTCTGGCAACTATCAAGTGTTTGTATTGCTTTTCCTGGGCTTCTGTACAGAAATTTGAGACGGCTACAACAAGCACCCAGTAAATGACTTCTTTCAGAGAGAACTAAGTCAAATTTTAAGAAAGAAAACTTTTAAACTGATTTTTGGAAAATGCAGGCAATTTTCTCTACAGCAGTGTGGTCTGAGTTCGTTTCCTGTGTGACATTCTGTTTTGTAATTCTGTTTATCAGTTAATTAGAATTCATTTGGTTTTTCCCCTCCCCAACCTAAAGATCTTATTTGAAGCCATTTTGAATCCCCTGGAGAATTCCTTTTTGAGTCAAAGATAATATTAATTAATAATAATGATTTAATGCCTTTAATTTTCAACCCATTTTCCTAACATTCTTTTGGAAGTAAGCATGTACTTTGTAGTGAAGACCCCAAATGATTGGCTGGGGAAACTCATTGGCACAAGATGCCATTGAGGCGAAGAGCATAACAAGATTCAAAAAGGACATTGATATGGCTAGCAAGAATAGCCAGACTTATAAGGATTTTTTAAAAACAAGAATTTTGGAAGGAATATAAAATTACCATATTTCAGACCATAAACCAATCTTTAATTATTGGGAATTTGGAAGAAATTTTCTCTGGGGCAAATTATTCCATAGTCACTAGTATATGGTTTCTTGTATTTTCTTCGAAAGCAGCTGGCACCAACCACTGCTGAAGTCAACATACTGGAAAAAATGGAAAATAGGAAGCTGGGAATGGGATGGGTCACTTGATGATTATTTGTTCTGTTCATTCTCTCTCTGGGGCACCTGGCATTGGCCACTGCTGGAAGACAGGATACTGGGCTAGATCAGGGGTCTCAAACAAGCGGCCCACCGTGTATGGCCTGCCAAGCTCCCTGCACGCCCCCTCCCACCCCCTCCAGAGTTATTTCCTATGGCCACCAAGCTCCCCTCCCCCCCAGCACACCACATCCCCACTCCTCTGCCTACCTTCACGTGCTTCCCACCTCCAAACAGCTGTTTGGTGGCGCTTAGAACTTTCCAGGAGCAAGGGGGGAAGAGCAGGAAGCCACTCACTCAGTGGAGGAGGTGGAGAAGAGGCGGGGCAGGCGTGGGGCCTCATGGAAGGGGTGGAGTGAGGGTGGGGTAGGGGGGAGGCTTTCGTATCTTTATATGAAAAGGTGTCAGTGATGCAGCCCTCAGGTCAATGTACTAGTCCTCATGTGGCCCTCATGGTGATTCGAGTTTGAGATCTCCGGGCTAGTGTCATTCGGTTGCACAATCCAAGGAGCAGCTTATATGCCAGAGGCTGTGCATTGGTCAACCATGCAAATTACCATTCTAGGCAAAAAACACACACGCACAAGAGAATGAATTCATGTTAGAAAAACAAATCTGATGTCTTTATAGAGAGCAATTATATCTTCCCTCAGTCTTCATTTGTTAGGCTAAAAAAGTCAAGCTCCTTAAGTATCCTCTCATAAGGTAGGTTTTCCATTTCTCTAATCATTCTAGTAGCCCTTCTCTGCACCTGTTCCAGTCTGAATTCATCTTTATTAACAGGAGACCAGAACTGTACACAGTATTTCAGATGAGATCTCATCAGTGTATTGTATAAATGACCATACCATTTTCTTATCTCTACTGGAAATACTTTGCGTGATGAGCCCTAGAATTCATTCACCTTTTTCACGGCCACATCATATTGGTGGCTCATAGTCATGTTGTGATCAACCTGTACACACAGGTCTTTCTCCTCCTCTGTCACTTCCAACTGACACGTCCCCACCTTCTAGCAAAAGCTGTTATTGTTAATCCCTAAGATCATGACCCTGCACGTAGCACTATTAAATTTCATCCTATATCTATTACTACAGTTTTCAAAGTTGCTCAAATCTTCTTGTAGGATATTCTGGTCCTCTTCTGTACTGGTAATACCTCCCAACTTTGTGACATCCACAAATTTTATTAGCGCACACTCACTTTTTGTGCCAAGGTCATTAATGAAAATGTTAATTAAGATCGGTCCCAAAACTGATCCTTGAGTAACTCCACTAATAACCTCCCTCCAGCTTCACAGTTCAACTTTCAGCATGATCTACTGTAGTTTCCCCTTTAACCAGTTCCTTACTCATCTTTCAATTCTCATATTAATCTCCCATCTTCTCCAATGGAGAACTACATCAAAAGCCTTACTAAAATCCACGTAAATTACATTTACTGTATTTCCTTTGTCTAGAAAATCAGTTATCTTCTCAAAGAGATCAGGATGGTCTAGCATGATCTATCTTTCGTAAATCTATGTTGTATTTTATCACAATTACACTTTACCATTATGTCCTTCACTACACTCTCTCTCAAAATTTGTTCTAAAACCTTGCATACACTTGGGGTCAAACAAATGGGCCTGTAGTTTTCTGGATGACTTCCCTCCTCCTTTCTTAAATAGCGGTAATATATTTGTCGTTCTTCAGTTCCCAAGCTTACAGATTCATTAACAATCCTTACTATTGGGCTTTCAATTTCATGTGCCAGTTCTTTTAATATTCTTGGATGGAGATTATCTGGGACCCCGATTTGGTCCCATTAAACTGTTCTGAGTTTTACTTCCACCTTAGATGTGATAATTTCTACTTCTATATTCTTATTCCCATCACCCACCCTGCCACTATCTCCAAGTTCCTCATTACCCTTAGAAAAAACTGAGGCAAAGTATATGTTTAGGGATTAGGACAGACCTGTATTATCTTTAATCTCCACCTCCATCATCAGTTCTTAGCAGTCCCACTTCTTTCCTCATTTTCTTTTTATTTACATGACTAAGGAAGCTTTTACTATTGGTTTTAATTTCCTTTGAAAGGTCCAGCTTTGCTTGGCTTTTGGCAGTTTTCACTTGTTGGCTACATTTTCTGACTTCCAAGAGGTAGCTTTCCTTGCTGCTTCATTCCTTGTAAACTTTCTAATTTTTCTTAATACTTGTTTGACATGCTTGTTCATCCAATTTGGTTTGCAACCCTTCCCTATGAATTTTTTTCCCTTGCTTGGGATGCTTCAGGCAGTTTTTGCAACTTTGACAAAGTAATTCCAGGCATCCTCCACACTGAGATCCTTGAGTTCTTCAACTGCAGAAAACGTGTCCTGTCTATCCTCTCTATCTGCAAGCCAAAGCCAATCAACCATGCCTCCTTAGAATCCTGCTTTTACCAATTCTCAAATGTTAAGCAAGGATTCTCTGTCTAAAATGATCACTTGTAGGAGTGCTCAGTGGCCTCTTTCCTGGATGTTTTTCCTTACAACTGGATATATACATTACTACACCTTATACAGAGGTCTCCAAGCTGGCCAAACATAAGCCTTTTCCACTGTATTTAACAGAGTGGGCTGAATGTATTGCATTATTTTTTAATAATGTTGCTTCTTGGAAAAATAATCACACGATAGTCTATCAGTTTCATGTGTTTTCACTATTAAGGAGTACCTGTCAAAAATAAACTGCATAATTATTTATATTTCAGTGAGGAAGATTTTCTCTTGCTTTCGGTCCCTCCCCACTTGCTGAACTGCTATGGTCTCTGCATGGACTTCTATGTAGCCAGTCACAAGAATGGATTTTCAAATATTATGGTACATTAGAAACAATCTCTTCTCTGTCTAACACGTTTAAGTTGTATCAAGTAAAATACACCTGGATACTACAGTCATGGGTGCTGTGAAATATGGCCCTTCAAGGCCTTCCATCTACCCTGTGACATACAAGTGTTCCGTTAGGCACTTTACATCTAGCACTTCAAACACAACTATTCCAACAATCCAGGCCAACTCAAAAATGGTTTTTATACTCAAGCATGTTCTCTGTTTGCAAGATTCTCAGGCACACACGCTGACTTTAAAAGCAATGAATTATGCTTACTAAATGTGTGTACTAGTAGGAAATTCCAGTTTCTTGCACGATGACACAGCACTGTGATGGTATTTGGTACCTGACTTTACCAGTTCAGAACACAGTTCTCAAAAACGAATATGCAGTTCCTTTTTTAAGGAAAAAATAAAGTGTCAAGCTCTGTCACAGATACGGTTTCATATCAATGGGACAACGGATCCCCTCCAAAATCCAAGTCTTAAACTTGCACAGAAAAGATAGCTCTTACCTTCGTTGTCTGGAAATACACAAGTTATGTTTACTTACTTCAATTTTGTCTGTCTTTGCATCTCCCCAGTAAAGTTTGTCTTCTTCAAGATCCAGTGCCAAGCCATTAGGCCAACCTAGAGAACTGTTCACTAGGACCCTCCTCTCTGAGCCATCCAGATAAGCACATTCGATCTTTGGATTTTCACCCCAGTCCGTCCAATACATGTAGCTGCAGGAAAAAAGCTTTAAATGCATATTGCGTATGATTACAGTATGCCTCTGCTATTAAGATTGGGGATTTGTTCCAGCTGGTGAGAAAACTCTTCCCTATTAGTCTCAGGAGTAGTAATCAGACTAATTAACTCCCCCCCAAAGTCAAATAGTGACACTGACCTAAGGTCTGAGCATTAAAAAAACAGGTTCCTCACAATGGGCAGTGGTACCCTTCTTAAGTACAGTCTATAAAACAAGGGGATAAAGGAAAGACTGACACAGTTCAACCAAACAGACTAGGCAAAGTTCTGTGATACAGAAGCTTGTGATGGCTGGTAGTTATGTAAGTGCACGTCAAAGGACAGGGAGAAAGACAATGATTTTGACAGGAGACAAGGAGCACTAGCACATATGCTCTTTGGCTAATATGGCCAACATCTAATAATCTGCTTTTTGTTACAATCTCAGAGAACTGAAGAAGCGGTTACAAGCTCTTAGAAAAATCCACCACAGGAGGAGACGGATAAAAAACAAAAAACTCACCCCATCACAGGATTTAGCACTATCGCTCTAGGTTCATCTAGATTTTCCGATATAAGGATCTTTCTGGATGTCCCATTCAATCGGGTTACTTCAATGCGATCTGTTCCTGTGTCAGTCCAGTACAGGTTCCTTGCCACCCAGTCTACTGCTATGCCATCAGGATGATTAATTTCCGTGGTCACTAGGGTCTGTGCTCCAGAACCATCAAGGTAAGCCCGACGAATAGCCCGGACATCATCGTCAGTCCAGTATATGTAGCCCTCAACAGGATCATAGTCTATTGCAATCGCGTGCCTGATATTGTCTATCTGCAGAATAATGTCAGTGAAGTCTGGCATGTCCAAGGAGATTCTTCGCAAATCTGTCCTTCTAGCGAGCAGCAAGACTTCCTCGGCACCTGGGAAAAAGCATTAACACTAATTTTGCAACTACAGAGTGCTCCTTCACCTGTCATAAGCATATTTAAACCATAATGTAGCAGTTTGATAACAGAGAACAATTGCCACACAGAAAAAAAGGAGTACTGGCATTAAAACAATGTGAGGTGTACCTCACTTCAGGGGTGCCCAAATATTGCCCAGGTAAGGAGCCACACATTAGCAACTTGCCAGTACCCCTGAGAACTACATCTAATTTGCCTCAGGCTTAAGAAAAAGATACAACTCCACATTTCACAGGCTATAGTTCCATTGAGCATCACATGCTGCACTTGAGAACTCAGTGGGACATGGTTTAGGGACCCAGGCTATATGGGTGGATAAAGCTAGGAGTGGTGTTGCACTGAGGTTGCTACTACCATCCCCTCCAAACCAAGCTGCACTTTTGAACCGATGCTCCATGGAGCCATCCTTGGAAGTCTGCCTCTTACATCAAATCTTATTTTCCTAAGTGTAACAGACTGACAATTTCCAGAATTAACTTTATTGAATTAGCAGCAAAGAGTCCTGTGGCACCTTATAGACTAACAGATGTTTTGGAGCATGAGCTTTCGTGAATTAGGTTAATACCTTTGGGGTCCACTGTATTAAAAATACAATGATGTATGTGAAATATATGAAATTGTATGCATTTCCATGGGAAGGATAAACAGGAGAAGAGAAGGGGGTGATTAGGCCAATTCACTCAGGTTGTAGCATCTTCAGAGAAACCACCCCCTTGGAAAGGTATGCATATACTAGTTTTTGGATAAATAGTCTGTTTTTAAACTGGTTCACGACCTTCTTCCTGGTCCAACAAATGGACAAGACCCCTGGTTCACAGAGCGTGCTAATCCTCAGGGTAGAGCTGAATGGACTGGGCCTGCCAGAATCCATTTTAGGGTCCAAGCTTAAGTCAAGGTGGGTAAGCAGGGTTCGTGCCTTATTTCTTTGCAGTGTAGACCCAGCTCCATTGGAATCATGCTCTGGGAATCTGCCAAAAGTATCTCACAGTTCCACAGGGCAACTTTCTTTGTCCTCTGGAGAGTCAAGTTTTCTCACATTGCAACATGAATAAAGGGCTAGAGCAGTCACATTTTGGTAAGATGCTAGGAAGTCTGGGATATGGGTGGTTGGATTCAGGCCCACATAATGGAGTGTAGACACTGGAGCCCTGGGTTGGGACCCAGGGTTCAACAATTCCTAATGGGATTCCAAAGGAGTGTAGACATTCAAGCCCCAGGTTAACAAACTCGAGGTGTGTTACTAACCCTGGGCTTACATTGCAGTGTAGACATACTGTAAGGGGAAATACGGGTGCATTTGCCCTGAACTGTGAGACTAAGCACCAAAATAAATATGAATTTGGGTTTTTCAGACCAGCAAAATGAAATGGATATCACCCAGAAATCACTTTATTCATTATCAGGGAAGGAAAAAGCACAAGGGGTGGAAATTTTATCTATAAAACCAGGTTAATAATGAAAGAGTATTATTTCCTTTGCTAAAACACAATGAAAAAAATCAGGAATATGTCTAGACATTTTATCATATTACACAAAATTCCCAACTAAGTCAGCCTTGTCCTATAGCTGAATGAGTGCATTACACACAGTTTTCACACATTACATACTACACAGGAAATGATAGAAGGAACGTTAAGTCTTGGGATTTCCTAATAAAAGTACAGTACATTAATGCTTTTCTTTGCTTCAGACAGCCAAATGGGAGAGCAAGTCACAACTACTGCAAGTACATCCGACTTGCCTGAAGATGATATGAATCTGACTTTTTAGGCTGCAGGACTGTGTGCGCGCAGGGGCATGCACAAATTTTTATTGCTGGTGAAGAAGGAGCCAAAACAGCCACCCTGGAGACTGAATTTCTCCATTTGTCCGCAGAATGGGTTGGGAATGTATAGGAGCAGGGCAAAGCTCCCCAAGTGGCCCCAACAAATTGTCTTGATCCAGAGGGACAACTTCGAGGTGAGAGAATGTCTAGTTCCTTCTAAATAACCAGTTCACTGTTTAGTTTTCTGCTGCAGGTGACAATTGTTGATATGGTTTTCACGTCTTGACACCTGCCAAACTGAAACTGGCCTGCAACCATCAATTCCATTTCCTACAGGCCACTGAAAGACCAATAGATAGTAACTGTCAATCATTACCAGCCGGGGTTGTACTTAAAGTGGTAATCCTAGAACATGCAATCATTCAAAGGGTATCTGTCACACGCCAAATCAAATGCACAGCTAACTCAGAGGTCTAGCTGCACTGTCCCTTGCTTTTGAGTTTGGTCATCACAATTTGGTACCTGAATGCCCTAGCGAAGAAGGCATAAAAGCACTGAGGAGAAAATGCACTCAAGGCTGGGGGTGAAGAAAGTGATTTTGGTGGCAGGGGAAGGAAGGATATAGGGAATATCTCCTATGACCTCTAAACAACCGTCAGAGTTTTGCTGAGGCTCTGAAGGGAGGCCTGGGTTGAAAGAAGGCTTTAATGATTGTGAGCACAATGAAGTGGGGGGAATAATAAGCTCAACTGTGGAGAGCTTCTCCTTCCCACCCCACGACAGACAGACATTTGCCATCAGATTTCCTGAAGACTGATTTTGTTGGCTCCAAAGGCACCAAAGCAGGATACAAATATTTCATTGTAACACATGGTAGAATCCTAGCTTCCCAAGTTTTAAGCTTGTGGTAGCTTATTAGGATACATTAAAAGGGGTCACTTTTTGGCCAGAGCAGGGGAAGAGCAGCCCTAGGTGACGTGTCACCTTCAGAAACCACTTTTTTTTCCTGCACATGGCAAGGAGAAACAGGGTTTTTAAGTTTTCCTTCTCCAAAGAAACAATACGTTCTTGTGATGATTAAAAGGGACTGCTGGCGCTGGACACAGTATTCGTTCTTAAATACTTTACCACTCTCCTGGAAAGAGACACCCTTAGCTAAAATAAACACTGAAATATCCTAAATGTTATTTGATATTCTAAATCATGCTTAAAATGGTGGACCACTTGAAACATCAGCAGAGAAAATAAATGAGCAAACTCGTACAAATACAGACCAGCAGCGGATGGAAGTCAAAACTAACTGGTCAAATTAACTGTCTATACGTCCTGTACAACTGTTCCTCTTAGCTGATATTATATATAAAGACAAGTTACCTTATAAACATTAACCCCGTATGAGGCCAATGAACATTCATAAAAGGTGCAGTTGTCAAGTATTTCATGGCAATCTTTATATTCAAATATGCAAAGGCATCCAGATTTTAAGTGTTGTTTTAAAAAGAAAAGCTTCTATTTTGATTATGGCATCACAAAAAAAAGTCCAAAGTTAGTGATTTTGTTCTCCAATGTCTCAAGGATTACCCAACACAAACCAGTCTCGGAGCTATGCTGACATCTCTGATGTTGGATTAGAAAATAGGTCAACAAACAGTCTTGTTAATTTGAGAAATATGAAAGATTGCCAGTTAAACAGAAACGGTAAAACATCAGAAGTGTAAAAGAGCCTTATTTACAATGGCAATGGAGAGCAATACTTAAGTGCTTCAAGGTTTCTTTTCAAGCCTATATTTTTACATTTCCTGTAACATTTTTGGTTTTATTTTGGTTTTATTATTTGTATTACAATAGCACCTACAGGTCCTAACTGAGATCAGGCCCCCACTGTGCTAGGTGCTGTACAAATAGGGGGTAAAAGAGAGTCCTCTGCCTCAAAGAGCTTACAAACTAAATGGACGAGACAAAGGTGGGAGGGGAAAGAGAAACACACAAAGATGAAACAATTTTCCCAAGATATCTCAGTCTGACAATGGCAAAGTAGACTATAGAACTCAGGTCTCCCAAGTCCCATATAAAAATTCCAAAACATTTTTCCCCCTCCTGTTTCCCTTACTATCCACATTCCCTACAGGTGCTATTTTCAAAATGGAGCCCCTAATCAGTGAGAAATTAAAAACAAGACAGGGAACGGCCCTAAGGCCCACTGTAAAGAAAGTTTGCACCCTGACGGCCAACAAATAAAAGGGTATTAGCACAAAGACAACATCTGTGACACTGGGCAGCAAGCTGTAATAGTGGAGAGCAGCGTGCATGCTTCAATAGCAGAGGCATATAGCTTTGTTTATGTTAGGGTCTAAATCAAGGCACATTTAATTACTTGTTACGAAGCATTGATCTGAAATTTTGACTTGTGGGGAATCAAAGGTAAATACTACATTAAATGTAAGTTAAGTAAAAATCAGGTTTAAGAACTCAACAGTTAGCCTTACAAAATACTAGAATAAATCTGTTTGATTATAATACTGAAATATTACATTTTTATTAAAGAAATTCTCAACTCCATTGCTTCAAAAACCAGTAGAGGTTTTTGCCTCGAACATCAGCTGCTCTGTCACACAAAGCCCTTACGAATTCACATCAGAGTCTCTCCATTCCACTTTTAATTACATTAATATGTCCATAATCACTCTGATCTGCTTAAAAAATATTGAAGCATATTTAATGGAAAGCAGAAGGGCACTGAATATGCATTTGATAATTGATCACGTAGTAGAGAGGGATATTATATGCATTTCTAAGATACCCAGAGACTGCAATATTGGACATCATTGTACACAGATATAAACAGACTAGTCTACTCTGATAGTGTAGCCTCTTCACATAACTGATTGCATTTTCACCTTAGTTCTCTTCTGTTTTTGTCTCTCCATAGTGAACTGGATCAAGGTTGAATGGGCTTGACACAGGAATTTCTGGGAGAAGTTCTCTGGCCAGCATTATGCAGGAGGTCAGGCTAGGGCCAGGTCTACCCAACAGACCTAAAATCCACCTCCTTGAGTGACACAGTTAAACCAACCTAACTCCACATGTAGACAGAATTATGTTGACAGGAGAATTTCTCCTGCAGACATAGCTACTTCCTCTTGGGGAGGTGGATTAACTATGCTGATAGGAGAAGCTCTCCTGTCAGCATGGTAGCATCTTCACTAAAGTGTTACTGGTGAAGCTGTGTCACTTTAGCGCTGTACATGAAAACAACCACTAGGTTAGCACAATGGTCTCCTTCTGGCCTTAAAATCTATATACAACACCGAAGCAGTCTTCAGCTGCCCAAGGCAGTGAGGACTCAGTTATTCTCCCAGTCCCAGTTACAGGTTCTTGCCCAGTCTATCCTTTCTCTCTCACACACATACAGATGCAGTAATGACTGCATTAACTCTGACTGGATGGGACAGTATTCGGACAGTCACTGCACCTTCGTCCCCACCAACTGCATGGCAACTCCAACATGGTCCCATGCTTCCAAGAAAGAAAAGGGTCCCTTTCACACTCAACTGTCTGGGGTGTACTATTTATTAAACTCTCAAGACGCTCCACACCAGTTCTCCCACAGGTGGTATTCAGAGAAGGCACATGAGAAAATAAGAACTTGGACATTAGAACTATACAGTCATGAACATAAGAATGGCCCTACTGGGTCAGACCAAAGATCCATTTAGCCCAGTATCCTGTCTTCTGACAGTCACCAGTGCCAGGTGCCCCAGAGGGAATGAACAGAACAGGTAATCATCAACTTATCCATCCCGTCGCTCATTCCCAGCTTCTGGCAAACAGACGCTAGGAACATCATTCTTGTCCAGCCTGACTAATAGTCATTGATGGACCTATCCTCCATGAATTTATCTAGCTCTTTTTTGAATCCTGTTATAGTCTTGGTCTTCACAACATCCTCTGGCAAGGAGTTCCACAGGTTGACTGGGCATTATGTGAAAAAAAATACTTCCTTTTATTTGTTTTAAAAGTGCTGCCTAATAATTTCATTTGTTGACCCCTACTTCTTGTGTTATGAGAAGTAGTAAACAATACTTCCTTATCTATTTTCTCTATGCCAGTCATGATTTTATAGACCTCAATCATATCTCTCATTAGTCGTCTCTTTTCTAAGCTGAAAAGTCACAGTCTTATTAATCTCTTCTAATATGGAAGTTGTTCCATACCCATAATCATTTTTGTTGCCTTTTCTGAACTTTTTCAAATTCCACTGTATCTTTTTTGAGATTGGGCAACCATATCGGCACACAGTATTCAAGATGTGGGTGTACCATGGATTTATATAGAAGCAACATATTTTCTGTCCTATTATCTATCCATTTCTTAATTATTCCCAGCATTCTGTTCACTTTTTTGACAGCTGCTGCACACTGAGTGGATGTTTTCAGAGAACTATCGACCATGACTCCAAGATCTCTTTCTTGAGTGGTAACAGCTAATTTAGACCCCATCATTTTATATGTATAGTTGGGGTTATGCTTTCCAACGTACACTACTTTGCATTTATCAGCATTAAATTTCATCTGCCATTTTGTTGACCGGTCATCCAGTTTCGAGAGATCCTTTTGTAGCTCTTCACAGTATGTCTAGGTCTTAACTATCTTTAGTAATTTTGTATAATCTGCAAATTTTGCCACCTCACTGTTTACCCCTTTTTCCAGATCATTTATGAATATGTTGAATATTTACCTCTCTCCATTCTGAAAACTGACTATTTATTCCTACCCTTTGTTTCCTGTCTTTTAACCAGTTACCAGTCTATGAGAGCACCTTCCCTCTTAACCCATGGCAGCTTACTTTGCATAAGAGCCTTTACTGAGAGATCTTACCAAAGGCTTCCTGAAAATTTAAATACACTCTATTCACTGGATCCCCTTGGTACACATGCTTGTTGACCCCCTCAAATAATTCTAGTAGATTGGTGAGGCATGATTTCCCTTTACTAAAACCATGTTGACTCTTCCTCAACAAATTATGTTCATCTATATGTCTGACAATATTATTCTTTATTACAGTTTCAACCAGTTTGCCCAGTACTGAAGTCAGGCTTACAGGCCTGTAATTGCCAGGATCACCTCTGGAGCACTTCTAAAAAATTGGTGTCATATTAGCTATCCTCCAGTCATTTGTTACAGAAGCTGATTTAAATGATAGGTTACAGACTACAGTTACTAGTTCTACAATTTCATATTTGAGTTCCTTCAGAACTCTTGGGTGAATACCATCTGGTCCTGGTGACTTATTGCTGTTTAATTTATCAGTTTGTTCCAACATCTCCTCTAATGATACAGATCTGAGGAACTGTCCCAGATTAGGTTATCTAAAAAGAATGGCTCAGGTTTGGGAATCTGCCTCACATCCTTAGCCGTGAAGATCGATGCAAAGAATTCATTTAGTTTCTCCACAATGGTCTTAATCGTCCTTGAGTGCTCCTTTAGCATCTTGACCATCCAGTGGCCCCACAGGCTGTTTAGCAGGCTTCCTGCTTCTGATGTATGTAAAAAAAAAAAAATAAAAAATTGCTATTACTTTTTGAGTCTTTGGCTAGTTGTTCTTCAAATTCTTTTTTGGACTTCCTAATTATATTTTTACACTTCATTTGCCAGAGTTTATGCTCCTTTCTATTTTCCTCATTAGGATTTTATTTCCATTTGTTAAAGAATGCCTTTTTGCCTCTCACTACTTCTTCTACTTTGCTGTTTAGCCAGGGTGGCTCTTTTTTTTTAATTTGGAGTTTACATTTAAGTTGAGCCTCTATTATGGTGTCTTTAAAAAGTTTCCATGCAACTTGCAGAGATTTCGCTTTTGGCACTGTACCCTTTAATTTCTGTTTAACTAACCTCATTTTTGTGTAGTTCCTATTTCCTTTAGCACTGGACTATTTTCTCTGTTGACACAAAGAAACCCCCATGATCTGATGCAGTACAGTCAAAGCACAACAGTGGCTAATGCTAGTACATGCTAGAATTCTGATGCACTTTAATTTTCTCAGCCTTAGGGTAATGAGAACTAGGTGGCATTACTGAAGTGAACTGCTAAGCCTATATATGTTGGCTGTTTGACAATCCATGCTGCTGTGCTACATCTGTTCTTAATGAAGATACATTGCTCTGTAACCATTCTCTTGACAGCCCTGTATCTAGGTCCTTAGACAACAAGGACATGTGGATGAAGGCAGTGCAGCATGTGCCACTAAAGTTTCTCAATAAGTTATCTACACTGACTGAAAGCTGGTAAAGAATAATCGTTCTTGGCCAGGCATTCACTACTAAGATAGTTACAAAATCTGTGCATACACTGAACATCCTCTGTGAAAAGCTCAGTAATTGCTATTATGCATGTATTTTGTTTTAATAATAATTTCTGCTAGAAAGAACAGGCGGGAGAGAGGCGTAGCCTAGTGCTTGAAGCACAGGATTAGGAGTAGCAGACTAATCTTAGTCCTGACCCTGGTTACCTCTGTGACCTGGGACAAATTACATCATCTCTTTTCCTCACAAGTCTTATCTGTAAAATGAGAGCCTATCCCTTTTACAGAGGCACTTTCAATATTAATGTCTGAAGACTGCTTTGAAAATACAAAACACTAAATAAATTTTATAGTATAACACCTCTACTGCAGAATGTGTATTACTAGGCATTCTAGAACCTGTCTACACTACTAGAAACAGTCTAAATACATTCAAATGTTACGGCATTTAATCAAATGAATCTTTAAAACCACCATCAAATTAATCATTTTCATAACCATACAAGAAAGAAATCCTTAATAGGATTACCAGCCACTGTAACATGAATGTGTTCAGCATCACACAAACAAAACTTTCACATACAAAATGCAAACTACTCAAATATAAGGCTGAAATACAGGCTTAAAGTCGAACACAGCAAGTGAAACCAAAAGATCTCTATCAACCAGAACCCACAGGGAAAAAAGGAAGGAATGTATGCATAGCACCACACACATTTGGTATAAACATTTTACAATGCAAAATCATGTAGGATAACTTTTTTACATTAGAAAAACTGGGATCCCTTTGAAATTTCCACTTCGAAGGAATTTGTAATGCCCTAAGTTCAAATTTCTGTTTTATTTTTCCAACTGGTATAACTTTAAGCTGTTTATTATTCTTGAGTCTTTCTCCAGAAACTTCTGTGCAACTTTTGAGTAAATCTAACAGCCATACAAGCCCATGAATTTTACTAGTTTGCATAAAGAAACAAATGCTAACTAAACTGGAATTAAAAAACCCGACACACAGCTCTGGTCATTTGTTCTCGTTCCCCAAACACTATATTCTCTCTTTGTAGTTAACAAGAAGCCATGTAGAAACAGACCAGAGGGATCTTTTTTGTTTTGTGGATGGAGTTCTACTTCCCCCACTCCTTTAATCCATTAATTTTAAAATTTAACACCCATCCTAGGTATAGTGTTTGCTTGGGTTTTTTTGTTTTGTGCTTCTGTTATTATTAAAAATTCATGCTTCAATGCTGAAAATGGCAGCTGCATTCTATCTACAAAATTAATTCCAATCAGAGCCGACAGCAGCGAAGTAGCCTATCTCATCAGCTCAACAAGAGCCTTTTTTATTCTCCCCTTGGCCCACTTCACATTTGACAAGTGACAAGACATCTATAATACAGTAACAAATGCTCCAATTTATTCACCCAACCTAAACAAATGTAGACTGCAGCGGTTGCTTTTGCTAATCCATGCCAGAAAACTCCATGCTATTCCTTTCCCATTTGTCTGTCTGCTACTCAGGATAGAACAATGCTGCATTGTGGGTCTCTCTTCCCCTAAAATATTCTTCTTCCTTCTCCTCTAATCTAGTCACTAGGAACTTATTTTACAAACACGACTTTGCTGGCAAAAAAGAGAACTTGTAAACAGGAAAAACCTTAGTTCTGCATTGACACACAAGAAAGTGACATTTTAAAAATAGTTCACTACAAATACTTAGGTTGTCAGCAAATCTTTTACTAGCCATCCAAGTACAGACATTCCGTCACCCCAGATAAACCAACCAGACTTCAAGAAACCACACACAGATGAGCAAAGGATCTTATTAGTTCCAGTAACACAATGAATTACCTGGCAAAGTTTCAAAGCATGATGCAGGAGAGAACAAATTTTTGTTATTCTGTGTAGATCATGGGAAATGTAAAAAAAAAGTTGCCATGCTATTTAATAATCTTGCTTATATTCAAAACAATGACAACATTCAGCACAGTGAAGTTCAGCATTAGCTGCTCTTAACAGCCCAACTGCAGAGAGAAGTAAGACAGGGATGATGATAGGAGGTTTTATTTTGGTGTTGTGATCTATGTGCAGGGCCCCAGTATTGTTGCTCTTAGACTTTTCCACCTAATTGAAAAATGTTTAAGAAACTGAAACAAGCTGTGCTCATAGCTGGGGTCCACATAAAAGGATTTTTTTTTTTTTTTAAACGTACGAGAAAGTCTGCCATGGTGTTTACCAGCAGCTCTACATATCCCTGTAGAGAAGATTTGATTTATCTTCAATCTCTGGGTGAACAGAACACTGATTCACTAAATGAAGGTGGCTGATTTGGGATGGGGACACTCACTGCAGGAGAACTTCCTCTTAGCCAACTGGTGGAGCAATAAGAGCACGGAAGACAAGAGATATACTTGCCTGGTTTATCTGACTGATGAGAGCTGCGGGGGAAAAGTATTGCACAAAAATTAACAAAAAGTGAGTCCTAAGTGCCCTCATTTGGACTAGACATGGCTAAATCACAGGCTCTGGGAAAATTAACACTTATGACAAGAGAAGGACATACAGAGCACAAACATGGCTCATTATCTGCTCCGTTTGCATGTTACACATGAATAACCTTGTCCACTGTTACATTTACTACTTCATTAACAAACATCTAGGGTAGCTATTTTCCCTGAACATGCAAATTTCATTTCAGAAACAGTTATGGCACATACTCACTAGAAAAACAAACAAGGTATCCAACAAACATTACATCTGATGAAGTTACCAACATGGAATGACTTACTCAGATGACAGAAAGCTGCTTCCCTCATACCAAGGGAAAGCTATTACACTTCAGGAGGCAGGATTACTCTATTGTTATGATCTTTAAAATCATTTAATACAATAAATAGGATACAACTTTTCTTCCATTTTTAGTAATGGACGGAGGCAAAAACCAGAAGACTGCTCCATCATTAACTGGAGGTCTTGAGAATATTCATTAAAAAACTCATACAAACTAGCAATAATATACCAATCAATGTAGTATCATTGGTAGAAACCAGACATAGTGATTAGCACAATTTTCATGGCCACAACCATTAACACGTAATTAATCATAACCAAGAGCAATAATACTTTGCACTTCTACACCATCTTTCATCGAAAGATCTCACAGCACTTAACAAGTAAATTTCAACGCCCTCTGAGTTTGGCTGGTCAATATTACCTCCACTTTAAAGATGTGGAAACTGACTCCAAGAGATTAAGTGAGATACGTGAGGTGACACATCTGGGTAAATAACTCAAGAGTCCCATCTACAAGTTTTCACTAGCCAGGAAATAATATCCCTTCTTCAAGAATCTTAATGCCAGTCCTAAACAAATCACAGCAAGAAATCTCCAAAGAAACTTGGGCACCAGAAATGGGGTATGCTTCTTGTCAAGGACACAGCAAAATCTAAAGATCACCTTCAAGTTCTGCACAGAGATGAAATTTCCCCGTTCTATTGGCTCAGAATAAGTAAATAGTGTATTAAAATTGGCCTGACCATCTCCTATCACTAACCAACTGGTGATCAACAGAAGTTTGGTAGTCAAACCCATCAGCATGTAAATCGATAATAGTACTGTATTAAAGGAAAAAGTCTTTGAGGGGAGGAGGACAAAAATAGTCACAGAGAAGATATGTAGAGGATACATTCTTAATTCCCTCAGATCAGAACACCCAGGCACCGGGGGCAGATTTACTGTCTTACTGGAATGGATTTACTGGAACCGAGTACTCCTGAGTGCTAATCCCAGCTGTTACTGACTCACTGTGTGGCCTTGGACAAGTCACAATTTCTCTGCACCTTAATTTCCTTCTGTATAAAATGGGAAGAATACTTCCGTACCTCATATGAGCCCTTTCTGGTTAATATTTATACAGTCCTTTGAAGATAAATTTTAAAGTGTTATCATTATTACATTCCAAGTATTACGTGTCCACAGAAAATTCACTTTGGAGCAAACACCAACCATTAAAAATGTCAATCCAAGAGGGAAACGTTATAGAGAAAGTTATAAACAACTGTAAATTAGGGGTAAAAAATAAAAGCAGTGTCTCAATCTTTCTGTAGCTACTTTGACACTGTTAAATAAATTTGCCACAAAGAAAGAAACAGGCTTAGGTCTTGTACACAAAGGCCATACTGGAAAACTACAGGATCATTTCATATTCTATTTGCATAAAGTCATCAAAATTGGAGACAAAAAGGACCTGTTAGGTCACCTAGACTATCCCTCTGTGGGTATTTTCCCTACAGTACATTTTCTACTGACTTTGTTCTCTCAAATTTTAAGTTTACTTTTAAAAGCAGCTGTTTCTGAAAGTGTTTTTTCAATGTAGTACACTCTCCAGCACTGAAGATTAGCTCTCATAAAACTAAAATGATCTGCAATTTGCAGTACTTTAGTACCTATCAACAAAAAGCAGACTTTAAAAAACAAAAACACCATTTCCTAGTCTGCGAAAAAGAGGTGGCAAGACTAAACATGAAAGGTAATTTACAAGTGAATGAACAGAAAAAAGAAAAACCTCATTCATTAAATGCTGATGAAACGAGGTAAAGGCAGAAGAGAATCAAACTTATAGTACATTGCAGCACTCTCGGGATGCCCCAAGATGGAGGATCTATGATGTTCCCATTGTTCTGACCTTGATACATAAGCTAAAGTGCTAGCATCATAAAATTAAAGAGAACATTCTCATTCCTGGTATAAGTAAGAGACATTATTTAGGAGCTATGGGACATGTGATTTATTATGCTTCATGAAAGGCTGGTTATTCTACAGGTCTCTGGAAATTAGATTAGCATGCAGTTTTCCTTGAGCAAGCTCCTACCATTTGCTCCACTGGGTTTTATCTTTAAAATTGCTTCTGCCTTGTCAGAAAAGTAATTCTATTGACTACATTACAGCAGTTTGAGCTGTATTAACTAGTTCTGAACATGCAAACATCATTCTAAACCCACAGTTATCATACTAAACTGTTAAGAATCAGAATACAATGGAGTTCAAACTCTGGCATGAACATCTCCCCATCAGCAAGGTGCCCCAGAATACCCAGATGAGAGGGTAAACCTCAGTCTCAGTCCCAGGCTGATGAAAATCATGCATGTCAGATTATGAGAATAGTACGTGAGAACAGCGAGAGTGGGTATAAACAGGTATTCACTACATGAATTCCTCCTGTGGAGAGTATATGAAACTGCATCAGCATCACTCTCGGAAAAAGTCCCCTGCTCAGAATAACTAAGGAACTGAATGTCAGAAATTCATTGGGTACGCAAAGGATGGCCCTTGCAACAGAGGGAGGGAAGAGGTGTCTTGCTCTCATCAAGAGCAGGCATAGGAAAGGAAAACACTATGATGAATTACCCAAAGGGCTAATAGAAATAAACACAGATTGCTGTTTCCCAAACCGGATTTAATGAGCCATACATGCAGATCCAGGCGACAGTACAACCCTTAAAATGAATGGAACTTCCTGTGCTACACCTGATCAATAGGGAGAGGCAAGTGTCTAGACATGGGTTTAGTGGTCAGGAAAAGAGTGGGTACTCTGGGAAGAGTATGGGGAGAGAGGGTTGAGACTGGGTAACAGGAGAATTACTACTACATCAGCATTACTAGCACCTTCAAGAAAATAAAAAAATAGCTACAAATAAATACAGGCCAAAACCAACTATGGACTTTCTCCCAGCATGTAAGAAGCTGCTGGAAGGCTCCTGGCAGTTGTTTATGGTCCATAAATACTAGAAACAATGCCAGCACTGGACTGTCAGATACTTCAGAGCTGATTTACAGTCATTGTCCCAAATGACTTCGCAAATCCTTCCCTTTCACAAAGGGTACTTACTGTTCATTTGTAAATGAGCAGCTGATGTACTTAAAAGTGTTGACTGGCCCGTGGATGGAACTAAGCTATATGCATTTCTGCTTACTATTCAGAGAGAGATCTGTATTAGCAAGCTGGAACTTTTCAATAACTGCGACAGAAGTTTAATTGCATGGGGAAATGTCTTTAAAAGGTTTTTTGTTTGTTTTCCATGGACTATTCCAGGTTAGTTGTCCAGTTATTTAACTACATGGCTTACTAATACTAAGCCCCAAAACTCTGTGTGCATGTATTATATAAAATATACATTGACATACATACAAGGGAGACACTGAGATTTTAAACAACAAAACTACACTGGAAGTTGCAGATAAAAAGAGTTAAGCGAAGAGGCATGAGGCACCAGGCTCGGCAGAGATATTTGTAGGGGACGACTGAGTAATGGTGACCAGCCCTCCTCAGTTGCTCAAATGGCAGGGTCAGGATAGGAAAAAGGAAAGCAAACTCATTTACCCAAAAAGCAGCTGTCCTCCTCTCTAATCTGACAGATACCTGCTACAAAGAGCAATTCTTTTAGTTTGAGGCACCATTGCCCTCCCCCTCCATCCTGCAAAGAAACTTGTATCTCATTTGTGACTCCCTCTCAAAGATCAACTCCCTCCAACCCCACACTAATAAAGCTGCCCTTGATTTGAGAAAATGAGGACTCCTTCCCACACTCAGACACAAAGAGCTGCTCTTTGCATCAGTACAAGACTGCATGCCCCTGGCAACTCAAAGGAAGACTGCCTCCAATCTGAGACATTGGGGGTGGAGGGTGGGGAGAGATTCTCTAATGTGACTAGTGATTTTGGGCATCCAGTTTGAAACACCTTACAGAAGCTTCATTTTCAGAAAGTGCTGAGCACCCAATTCTGAAAATTGGACAATTTTGAAGTGCCTCAGGTTGGGCACCCAAAATCTCTACTCACTTTTGAAAATCTTGACCAAAGGCTATAATGTACAATAATGAAAACCTCTCTCTCTATGCTACTTACATGGCCCCCATGCTTGAGCATCTTGTGACTTTTAATATATTAGTCTTCACAACACTTCTGTGAGGTAGGAAAGTGCTATTATCCCCATTTCACAGATGGGGAACTGAAATACAGAGACAGAGAATGTGTCTACATTACAAAAAAACAAACAAAAAGAAATCCAGCCAACCCTGGATCACCGAATCTCAGAGCCCGAGTCAGTTGACTTGGGCTCACAGGTCTTGGCTGCAGGGCTCAAAATAGCAGTGTAGGTATTCTCATGTGGGCTCAGAGACCCTTCCCCCCCATCAAGTTTCATGCCTGGGATCTAGCCCGAGCAGGAGCATCTACACTGCTATTTTTAGCCCTGCAGCCTGAGCCCCACCAGCACAAGTCAATTGACCCACGCTCTGAGAGTCAGAGCCATACATTTTTTCTTTGCAGTATAGACATACCCTCAGTGGCTTGCCCAAGGTCACACAGGCAGTTTGTGGTGGAGCAGGGAATTCAACCCGGTTTCCCCAACTCCCAGACTAGCACTCAAACCACTGGACCATCTTATCAAAAGCATAAATACACTCAGACAAGTATGAATTAAAGCTGGATACGGGCAGTGCAGGCTATAGGGAGCTAGCTGAATTAGTAGACATCCAATGAAAGTTTATCCTTGTTTTTAAATAACGTATTCCAGTATGATCCACACAAAAATACATTTGGGAGATCTGCACTCAATAGCAGGACTTTTATCCACTGCATTACTAGGGAACCAGCTTTCTTGTTGGCAGTATGTAAAACGCTACTTTGGTTCATAAGACACTCATACAGCACATACTCCATTTTTCATTGGGGCTGATGGGAGAAACGACAGCTCCCAGGTATGCATTGAACAGGCTACATCCCACTTAATTCACAAACCTAAATCAGATTAGGCATATTCAAACCAGACATGTACAGCATTCCTTATCAAGGAGCTAGGCACTGACCTTAAAGTTATAACCTCCATAATGTATAAACATCTTAGTATATTTTACACCTTCTTTATCATCGGAGTTTATTACATCATCGGCTTAGTATTATAGATTGATGTGCATGGGATATATTGGAAAAGACCAGCAGCTGTTGCAGGGAAAACATCCTGAACAATCCTCACCTTCTTAATTATACAAGTCCACTTTAGAGGTCGTATGAAAAAGGTCTCAAAAATTCCCATATATACTGGTCTACAGTTAAAACTTAGGTTGGCCTAACTACATCACTCAGGGCTGAAAAATGTCATGCCCTGAGCACCATAGTTTGGTTGACCTAACCCCTAGTGCAGACACGGCTAAATCAACAAAAGGATTCTTCAGTTAACCTAACCACCACTTTTCAGAGAGGTGAATTACCTACATTGATAGAAAAACCTCTTCCACTGTAGCTGTTCCACTGTAGTGCACACACTTAAGCATTTTTACACTCCTCTGGTAATGTAAAATGTCCGTAAAGTGGCTGTACATTAAAATGAGTGTAAACGTAATTTACACCCACTTTACAATGAAAATGGGGTCTTAGGCTTGTCAACATGGCAGATTTTTTCAGTTATATTAGCATAATTTTATTAGGATATAATTATAGTTATACCAATATAACTATAGTTATACCACTATAACATCCCATATGGACACCTACTTTCAAATAAGTGTGTCTTTTCAGCCTAGCTTAAAGCACTTCAAAAGCATAAGCTAAACTGGAAAAAAGGCCCTCTCATTCCCCAATAAGAGTGTCCTCATCAGGGAGTTATACAAGTACACTGCTACCTCAATATAATGCCACCCAATATAACACAATTTTGGATAAAACACGGTAAAGCAGTGCTCCGGGGAGTGGGGGGGCAGGGGAGGAGGCTGCACACTCCGGTGGATCAAAGCAAGTTCAATGTAATGCGATTTCACCTATAACGCAGTAAGATTTTTTGGCTCCCAAGGACAGCATTATATCGAGGTAGAGGTGTATAATAAATAATGCTTAAATTCATACCCTACCTTATACTGGTATAACTGCCTCATGTTGATGGAGCTCAGCGTAACTGAGAATTCAAGCCTCAGTCTCTCACCTTAGCCTTATTCTTGATTGTGAAGTTAGCTAGAATGACTGGCAGCCATGAGGCCTTCACATAAATATCTGCACTATACAAACATTCATAGCACGACACTTAAGCGTTTACTGTGCTCTCAGTACATGATTTTCAAACATTCATAACTAATTTATAAACCAATGACTTCCCCCAAGCACAGTAAAGCAGACTCTCCCTCATTCGAGGTTACATACAGGGCCAAGCGTGGAATTTTACGAACAAGCCACTTGTGAGTAATCCAAGGACAGCAAAAAGTATCCAAAAAACTCTTGGGCAAAAATCCTGGCTTCTCTGACCCGGAGGGTCTTGCCATTGACTTCAGTCGGGTTAGGACATCACCTTCAAGTTAAAAATGATCATCTTCATGTGCAAGTAGGTTCCTCCAACCCCCCAAAATGTTGGAAATATTTTATTCAACTTTACCCAGAAAAACTCACCTCTAAGCTAAGACTAAATATGAAAAGTTTAAACTCAAAAGGGTTTTTTGGTTGTTTTTAAGTTATAAGCTCCTAAAATTAGAGACTTAGAATGGGTGGACTATCTCAGCAATAACCACAGCATCATTATTTATCTATCTTTGAGTTTTATACAGCTATAGACAAGTCCCTAGAGGACTACATGAAGTCTCTGGCACTTCTCCCACACCTGAGCTAAGATTCACATAGAGTCTTTTGGCGTGCAAACTCTGAGCCAGAAACGGTCTTTATTCTTGTCAAGCACATTGTCTATGTTCAATAATAAAGTAAAGCTATCCATAGCAGGCTTTTGCTGTTCACCTTTCTCGGTTCAGTAGCTTTTCCTTACAGTTATTTTACGGGGCACTTATTTTCTTCTTGTTCGTGCTGTTGTAATTCCTTGTCTTTGGTTACTACAAAAGAGTTTTTGCAGCCTTCTGCATTCTCTGAAGATAGTCTCAGTCTTATTTAAATTTGTATTGTAGCAGCGGCCAGAGGCTTCAATCGTGTTGGACCCCAATGTTCTAGGCACTGTACACAGTCAAATGACAGACCCTGCAGCCCAAAGAGCTTATGAAATAAAAGGCAGAACAAAGAAGTGGGTGCATAATGGGAGATAAAGGGGTGTTTTAGCACATACGAGATGTGTGAATGATTTTTAGCCAGTCAGTCAGAGTAACCAAAAGTATCTCCTCTGAGAGATCATTATGTAATCAAGCCCCCGGCTCCTGAGAGCTTCACCCGGGCAATGTCAGGCATGTTGTCCCAAAGGAGCACAGCTGTCTTGGAAAGTCATGAATGAAGACATAGTTTTTGATTAAATTGGGTCCCAAGCTGATGAGGGCCTTAAATATAAAGACTAGGGCCTGGATTTAGCACTAAAAGCCAGTGGCTGGTGAAGTGTGCTGATGTGATGTGTCCTTAGCTTTTTCTCCCGCCAAGGACTCACTTTAGTTCTATTTTATATAACACACTGCTACATTTGTTAAGGCTCTGCTTGAGATAACAGGCATGGAGGCTATGTTAAATTAGACGTAATATAACAGTAGAAAATGGTTACAAAGTTGAACCTGCCTACAGCTGCTAGGACAAAACCAAACCTATAGGGCCTTCAACAATACGGCCAGTCTCACCCTGCCTTGAGCAACCGATCTGCTTCTGCCTTCAGTCACCATAAACAGGGTAAGAATTCTGAAGGCTTTCATGCAAAGAAGGAGAATAAATAGTATACACTGGACATCCTACAGTTTGTTTAGGTCAAAGCTTAGAATGCCCAGATAAATACACAGAATTCTTCCTTTGGGGAAATTTTGCACAATACTAAATGAAATACTACAATGCCACATTTAACCAGGTATTGACGTTTACCTGGCGATGACTCTGGATTAGCTGGCATAACAAAAACTCAGAAAGAACTTATTATAAAAACAGTATTCATGACAAAACAGGCTCTAGAAATGCAAAAAATCTCCTAGTCATAGATGGATAGATAAAAAGGAGTGGCAACACAATTGCCTAATATGAGAGTGCCAGATATGTACATCCTGTAGGATAACAAAAAAAACTCATCTTTGAAGAAACCTGAAACTCCCCCCTCCTGAAATATCTAGACACGAGAAGAAAGGAATGAATCTTATGTTTACATTCATTTAATAAAACAGATCAAAAAACTAATGATATATGTAACAGTTAAGCTGAGCAACGATTGTAATAAAGTTATATGGTTAATACGAATTTTCACAGAAATACTTTAACAAAATAATTTGCTACAGTATTGTTAAACAAAATACAATGTATCAACTTATTGAAAGTGAAAATAATATTTTAAACTCGTGTTGTAATGTCAAGAAGCTATTTTGACTCTGAGCTAGTTCTCACCTAGTTTTGCTCCACTGAAGTCAATACAGCCATGTTAAGTTATGCCAGCTGAGGATCTGGACTGTTTTCTAGTTACTACCCCTTTAATTTACAAGTTAGTTACAGCCAGAATACAGACTGAGTTAAACAAGCACATTGGGTAGCAGCTCATCAAAAGGCTGTTCACTCTGTACTTGATCTATTTTGTTATTATAGCTTTGGATTTTTTATTCAATAAAAATAATTTTAGTTACCATATAAGCGAATTGTAGCTTCAGTTATCAGAAGATTTAAGAAATTATCTTGCAATGAGAATGGGATCCTTCGAAATAGCAAAGCAAGTCTGTGAAAGAAAAGGGCCACTTTGGGGAAGAACAGAAATGAAGACGTTAAAATGACCATTTATGAGGAAAACGGGCTATTCTCACTTTTATGGAAAAGATGAAAATTCTAAAGTTTACGTAAAAAGCCAGCAGCAATATTTGTATGCCAACAACACTAAAGACTGCAAAAAAGAAAAGATGCATTTTCCAGAACTGAGAGAGATATAGGCAGCTGAACACTGTTTATAAAAAGGAACCCAGTCTTGGAAGGAGATAGGGATATGGCTGTGGCATTTGAGCGTGGGATCCTACTGGGACCAGGGTTTAATCACAATTAGCCGACAATGCTGAACACACTATGCCACGATCTACTCTCTTCACAATCACATTTTAACGTCATTAAACCGAGTCATGTGAACAAGCCACAAAAGAAATGTTCAACATTCTGCCTACGTTACATGGAGGAAGGAAGGACCACACTGCAAGGAAGGATGGCAACAGGAGTAATTATGATAAGACAACAGCAAACTGGAGTACCAGAGTGGTAGTAAAAGTGGACATGCAACTCTTGCTTGTCATGCACCACAGCAGAGAAAGCAATTCAGGAGAAGGAAGCCTGCAAGGATAAGGAGAAAGAATCCATTCTAAAAAATGCCTCACTGTATTCAGATGCCTTGTGATTTATACCACTTCTCAGAACTGTTTGCAATACAGGCCAAGAGGGACAAATGGCTCCCCCTATCAGAGACACAACATAAGCCAAGAACGTATCTGCTTGGCTTTTTCCTAACATTTTAAACTACTTTTAAAATCAACAAAACAACCCAGTAAGAGTTTCACCCAGGACCCTCTGAGGAGTGAGGGAGAAGAGAGGAGAGTTTCTTGAAAGGAAGCCTCAGAGATCAATTTGTGACTCAGAGATTAAAACACTTGTTTCTAAAGAAGGAGATTATAAGTTTGACATTTTAAATACAAGCATTAAATTCAGCACTGCTATGATTCAACATAGCACTGAAAGGATCAGGCTGCAAACAGAAAATTACCCAACATTTCTAACTTCAAAACTGAGACATGTTTGCCTTTCCAACTTCAAAACTGCTCATGTTTAACTTTCCAACAGCCTGTTTGCCATTCTTGGATTGCAGTGGTAATTGATCCAAACTGTGCTTTGCTCTGAAGAGAGGTGTAGAATATGTATGTTTATAAAATGTCTCTTAAGAAAAGGGAAAGGAGAACTTGCTTCTCAGGGCTTTAATCATTCATGTCAGACAGTAACTTAAATAAGGACTTGAAGAGTTAATAAGGTAGACCTAAGACAGGCATGCAGTTTGAGCTATTGTATGAGTGAAAGGCTAATTAGATGCAATTACACATGCATTTTGAATCTTTACATCGAGACTGGATCTTTTTCTAAAAGGTATGGTATAGCTCAAGCAGACGTTATAGGCTTGATGCAGAAATTATTGGGTGTAATCCTGTGGCCTGTGTTATGCAAAAGGTCCAGTTAGATGACAATGATGGTCCCTTCTGCTCAGAAAATTCATGTAATTAAGGTGAGAATTCCATACTTAACTTGTCTGAAAATTTAACCCAATTCTTCAGTCTTGTGATGTAAAGACATTTACAAAAAACCCTACTCTACCCATCCTGCACCAAATCTAAAAAAAGCTGCTTATATTAATACAATAAAAGAATTGTGTTGGCTACTGAGGATAAAATATTTCTCTATAGTAAGTTACTGTGCTTAAATAATTAGTGTATCTTTTTAGTCAAGTTAGCCTCTTTGAACTTTTATTACAGCATTTGCTTCTAATAGAATCCACATTCCATAAACTTTTCAAATCCCAGATATAGTCACGGTTGGCATTCCACTCCAAATCCTTTTTTCAGTTGTTCATAACTTGGTTAAAATTGTTCCTTTCGGGCATCAAACTGCTCAAGCCTGGAAACCAGATTTCAAATACTTTTCAAGCATTGCACACTGTGCTTTTACAATTCCGCTTTGGTGGCCTGGGGTGATGCGGAGGGGGCAAGGGGGAAATCATATCCTTGCAAAAGTTTCAGATGACTGGGGCTTTGTTTTAACTGTTACATGTGGCTTTTTTCCCTTTTAAAAACATAAAAACAAAACCTGTTCTTGTATTGCAGACTCTTCTACACAGCAGTTCTCTGGGTGCTAGGAAGCACTTGTCATGCTGTCAATGAATAAAGAAAACACCATACACAAACAAAGCAAAACAGACTTTTATTCTCTTATGTTTGGAATGAGGCAACACCGAAGCAGCAAACAACACTTTAAGAAACTACACCGGGGTAGGCAACCTATGGCATGCACGCCAAATGCGGCACGCAAGCTGATTTTCAGTGGCACTCACACTGCCCATGTCCTGGCCACTGGTCCAGGGGGCTCTGCATTTTAATTTAATTTTAAATGAAGCTTCTTAACCATTTTAAAAACTTTATTTACTTTACATACAACAATAGTTTAGTTATATATGATAGACATTGAAAGAGATCTTCTAAAACCATTAAAATGTATTACTGGCATGTGAAACATTAAATCAGAGTGAATAAAATGAAGACTCGGCACAGCACTTCTGAAAGGTTGCCGACCTCTGAACTACACTTTCCTGGACAGCTTATTGTGCTCAGTGTCAGAGTTCCAAACTCTCCCCATATTTTATATTTATTATTATTAATAAATGGCATCCATCACAGGGTTGGAATCTTTTTACGATTTTTTTTATTTGTCAAATAATGTAACTGTATAGAGCTGGAAATATAAGTGGAAAACCAGGCTACAAGTACAACATAATACAGAAAAGAAAAACAAGAGAATAATAAACATTTCACCTATGGACTCAGCAGAATAGCAACAGTTATAGATGCACCATAGTATTAATCAAAAAGTTATCAGAGTTCACTGAATACATGTCATATCTTGTGGCTCTCTATTTTGTTTGTTGAGTTTACAGTAAGGCTAGTGGATATTAACCAGCATCAGAAAACAATTGCACTACTGTGTGCATTGGCAAGATATGCTAAAAGCCCCCAATTCTATGATAGCAGCAAGTCTTTCAGTCCAGGACTGAGGTTCATTGGCTGAACCGTGCATGCAAGAAGCTAGCACTAAGCACTATTTCTCGGCTCCAGCTAGTAATGTTACTCTCTCATTTTTATAAATATTAAATTCACTTTTTAAAAGTCAAACTTCCTGAATAATAAAATCAAGATTTTCCAACAAATGGTGTGACTTATATTTTACTGAAACACAGCCACTGTTGTACTATTAGCCCCCACCTATTGCCTCTTAAGTAAACCTCATGTGTGGCATCTCACATCTAACTTTGGAATTTCATCATGCGATTGATCTCTCTCTAGTTTCTTACTTAGATAATTTTCTCTAGTCCACATTGTCTAAGAGAGCAAATTTCACAAGACTTCTGGCACAAAGTCTTGCCTTACTTTTTTAAATTAAACATAATGCATGAAAACACGAATGAGGCAGAGTGATGAAAATTTCCTAGCATAATTACCTCATATATCTCTCCACAAAGAGCAGTCCCAGAAGGAAGAAAGGGATTATTCATCTTCAGCAGCAGAGAAATGGCATTACTGGTTTAAATTTTAATTTGACATTTTTCTGTATGGATCATTCCATTATAACTAATTAAATCTGAGACTGGCACAGTGGTTTAACTGCAGAGTAACACAAAGACCTGGATTCAAGCAACTGTCCTGTCATATGAGTTCCCAAAACACGTCAAAAGCATTGTTCTTTAGGATACAGCCAAAAGGTAACAGCTGAGTAGCTCTTCCATCACAGCAGCAGCTACTGGCCAATGAATACGAGGGAACAAACCTCTGCCTTTAAGTCCATTGCCCAGCTGAGAAAAACATGGTCCTGCAATGGCTTCCCTCTAATGGGCCTCACTTCAGAAAAGCACACATAAGCACTCTGCCATGCCACTGAAGATAGAATACTGACACAAAGTGTGACAGAAGCATCTGCATAGACCACTCAGAAGGATTCTGTGAATCATTAATAGTCAGCAGGACACAAATTGAGAACCACAACCTGAGCCACTACTCAGAATTACAACAGATATTTCTACATCTCCCACACTAGCAATAAACTAAAGGGAATCATTGGCCTCTACTTCTGCTATGGCAGAAGCATGCCATTTTTTGAAAAGATAGATGCAACACAGCCTAGCTATGTGAGTACTTATATGTGCAGCATCCCATAGTACCTGAGGGCGCATTTATTCCCAGTGCTACTGTGAAGCAGAGAAGTATTACCATTCCCAATTACAAGAGAGAAGTTTTGGTCCAAATGGGGAACTTTGAGAGATGGTGAGCATTTGCAGCTCTCACTAACATCAGTTAGAGACATGGATGCTCAGTGCTTCTGAAAATCAGGCACAAAAATTGTCTCTTAAATTTGTGAACGCTGAGCACTTCCACTCCCCAGAGAAATTAGGAAAATTCCGAAAAATTAAACCACTCAAGCCCCTCTTCAACCCTGGTATGTTATTAAGGGCCTACTCAACCTGGTTATTTAACATGATTTCAGACAGTGAGGCCCTCAGTCAGAGTACATATGTAGACTTTCCACATATGATCCTCTCTCTCCTCCCATTCAAGTTTTGAAGAGCAATGGACTAGTTATCAGTGCCATCTGAATTAGCACCCATGGACTTGAATAGGGTCATCCACACTTCAGAGCTTACATTTCAGACTCTCTGCAAACTCAGGCAGATATTACTGCATTTGTTATACTTGGGTGATATTTTTAAGCTTTTCTGTGTAACCATAATAGCTAGAGACTTTTGTTTTTAACAAAAGCTGAGACTTCTGGAGAATATTTGGGAGGCCCGTCTGTGCCCTGTTAATTAACCCTTTACATCCTCTGTTCCTATGCTGGGAAGCATGCCCCACATTTTAGGAAACCCTAGATCAAGGCCCTGTCTACACATTAAACTTAACTTGGAATAAGGCAGGGTGTAAATTTAAAGAGGATTAACTATTCCTGATTAATTTGGAATAAGAACATCCATACATAGAGTTAATCAGGAAAAGTTATTTCAGAATAACTTTCTGTGTAGACAGACTATAAGTGACATGACCAAGGTTATACAGGAAGTATGTAGCAGGGGCAGGAACTGAATCCAGATCCCAGTCCAATGCTTTACCTACAAGATATCTAGTTTCTCTTCATACATACCAGACAGAAGGCCCTGCGCTTGAAATGCAGATGTGTGTTTTATAAGTGAATAAACAAAATGGTATGGGAGATATTTCCAAGAATTGGTGCAGCTGCTTATCCAAATATATATATTACTCCATCCATACCCAAAGAGCTGAGCATGTTGTTTATGGAATCATAGCGTCCTTATCTTAAGCATTTTGACTTAGATCTGAACATCTCAAACAGACCCTCTTTATTCAGTCCTTAATATTGAACTATTAAGCAGCCAACACTGCTACTGTAGAAAGACAAGAAGAGCCTTACCTGCTTTACAAGTCTTGCCATCATCTTCCAGCTGCACTCCAGTGGGACAGGCACAGGTGAAGAACGAGTCTCTGGGAGACAGCAGGCAGAGGTGAGAGCAGCCTCCATTGTTTTCTTCACAGGGAGTATGAACTTCAAGAAATCACAAGAACTGGAATTTATTTTACTTTTCTATAGAGTGACAAAGTCCAACTAGACCACTGTGTACTCCAATCCATACCTGTCATACAAATATCACCACTCCCATCCAGTTGTGCCCAGCCTTTGCACTAAAGGATAAATGAGCTATAAAACAACAGTTTTTGAAAAGTGACTGGTGATTGTGGGTGCCTCTAATCCTAGGTGCCCAACTTGAGATAATTAAAGGGGCCTGGTTTTCAAAGGGCAGATGCTCAGCATTTTCTGAATATCAGGTTCCTTAAATGTGTTTTCTGTTGGGCACGAAAAAATCAAGGCACCTAACAAAGTCACTCTGGCAAACTAAAATAACGTTTTTCTATAACCAAACAGCATGATAGGAGGAGAAGGACTTTTGAGGAGGTAAACAAAGGTTGCTACATTGTGGTGGTAGTGAAAAATCTTTTCAGATCCAAAATCCTTCACAAAGGTGTAGCATTCTAGCATCTCCAAACATCTGACGCCATGGGGGAAAACAGGGCACTATCTTGCATTTTCATTCATTTTAGGAAAAGAGGCTACAAATGTCTGAACCCTTCCCTCTCCTCCTCTTGCCCTGCCACCTCTTTTTAAAACAGTTTTGAAAATGCAAATGCAATAAATTGAAAAAAATCTCTTAACTTTAACTGGAATAAATAAGATCATAAGAGATAGAAATCCTCTATTTAAATAATTCCAGCGAACATTGCCATGTTTGAATGATTGCAAGCTGCCCATGACTGCCCAGAAATCACCCACATCACACACACACTCTATAGTGTATGTGCATGTGCACGCATGCGAGCACAGATATATAATTTGCAGCTATGCACAGCTCAATTCATCGTCAAGTTCTGTGAGATTTTCTGAAGCTGTTAATAAAAGAGCTGGGGTGATTTGGTTTTTTGTTACTTCCATTGAGAGTCATGCAAAAGAGGAGGGGGAGGAATCTGAACCTGATCCCAGTGAAGTCAATGGCATCTGAGCTATTTCCAGCAGATGCTATTTCCCTATGCACCACGTTTTCCTTGCTACTGGTCCAGAAATACTGTGACCCAAGGGTGGGACATTCTCTCAGCTCAGAGAAATGACAAGAATTCAGCGCACACACACACACACTACCATCTGGAGCTCTGGGATGTGCAGTGGTACTACACATACCTCACAACCGCCACTGAAATCTTACACCTGTTTCTCAACTAAGCAGATCCCAAATTCCTTTGACTTACTTCAAGCCTGTTTACTGCCTTCCTAAAACTACCCTAAAAAACACAGCATTATATTCAGGGAACAAACCTTTCAGTTTGGTTAAATTTAATAGTAACCCCAGAAGGGAGAGCTTCTGGTGAAGACACATGATACTTATCGCCAGGGCTAAATTACATGCATATTTCCCTTCTGGCCTGATTCAATCTGTGCCCTATGAACTTTGCTCCACCTCCCACAACAGGCTCCCCAAACTAGAACTCCCAGGACAACGCTGGAAGAACATAGGCTAACAGCTCTGTGAAACACAACACATACAATGGGACATATTCCCTTCTCCATCCTCTGCAAAGAACTCCCACTGATGATATTGATGGGAAATCCACGTATACAGTATAAAGGTAAGAATATGGGCCCCAATGTCTGTTACATACAGCAGCACAGATCTTTCCATTATGCCCATTCTGGAGCACTAAAGTCATGATGTTAGCCCATGAAATTGTGGTCACATATTGGCAATAACCTAAAATCAAATCTCCCCTGTAAAAAAAAAAAACAAAAAAAACCCCCAACCCTCTAATTCCTTATACCATAAGGAATACGTGTTAAATTCCTCTTATTGCTTTTTTTTTTTAATTAAATGACTTATTTTTAAAATAAGATGGACAGAGCTAACATTCCCTGCCATTAATCTCCAGATACCAGAGGTTAAAATCCTAACAAAGGTCTCAGGGTAAAATGAGCTTACTGGTCTTACCCCAGAGCCTTACCTTTGTTTGGATAAAAGTTTCTAACAAGCCTCATCTACACTAGGGATTTTTCCAACGTAACATTTAAGCAATGTGTCATATAGAAGTGACACAAGCAGGATGAGCAGACATGGTGTTTAAATACATTGTTGGTTGCCTGGAGCCTTGTCTACACTAGCATTCAGTAGTGACTGTGGGAAATGTTGCGCAAAACACCTGAGTATAGACATACTCTTTGATCAATCAGTGTCAATGGAGGAAAAGAAGTTTTAAGAACACATTCTGTCCAGACTAAATCCTGGTTTGGCCCTACTTTCACTTGCCAGCCAAATCCTCTTAGAAACCACTGCAGCAGGCGTCACACTTGAAGGAAATTTCAAGCAAGCAAATGAGCTTATGAAGCTGAATTTAAACATCACGAAGGAGCGAAGTGCAAAAACAAAAAGGGCTTGCTTTGCAGCTCCCATTTAACCAAGTTATCCTCCCAATACCCCTCTATGGTAGCTTAAAATAAGTTTCACCTTCATTTTCTAGATGACGGTAACAGGGAAATGTTTATCCAGAGCCACCTAGCAAAGCAGCCGCAGAGGATTAGAACTCAGGGAAAGCCTAGCTACCAATCACACATTCAGTCCACAAGATACAAGTGACTTCCAAATAGTGAAGTGGGTCCACCATGGCTAATCTTAGGCATCAGAAATTGATGCGGCCTTACACAAAGACATCCTCCTCAGATTCTTAATTTACAACAAGAATGATGAACCTGATGGTGAAGTCAATGGGATTTTTACCTACATAGGACTGAATGACCAGCTCCAGAATGTTTACTAGCTGCTTCGCTGCCAATCTGACCCACACTACATATCCCTGCAGGTGATATGCCTGTGAAGTCCTTAGATTTACACGGCTAGGTCTGTAAAAAGCAACAAAGAGTCCTGTGAAACCTTACAGACTAACAGAAGTATTGGAGCATAAGCTTTTGTGGGTGAATACCCACTTCGTCAGACGCATGTAGTGGAAATTTCCAGAGGCAGGTATAAATATGCAAGCTAGAATCAGGCTGGAGATAATGAGGTTAGTTCAATCAGGGAGGATGAGGCCCTCTTCTAGCAGCTGAGGTGTGAACACCAAAGGAGGAAAAACTGCTTTCGTAGTTGGCTAGCCGTTCACAGTCTTTGTTTACTCCTGAGTTGATGATGTCATATTTGCAGATGAACTGAAGCTCTGCAGTTTCTGTTTGGAGTCTGGTCCTGAAATTGTTTTGCTGCAGGATGTCTACCTTTAAATCTGCTATTGTGTGTCCAAGGAGGCTGAAGTGTTCTCCTACAAGTTTTTGTATATTGCCATTCCTAATATCTGACTTGTGTCCATTTATCCTGTTACGTAGGGACTGTCCAATCTGGCCGATGTACAAAGCAGAGGGACATTGCTGGCACATGATGGCATATATTACATTGGTGGACGTGCAGGTGAATTAACCGGTGATGGTGTGGCTGATCTGGTTAGGTCTTCTGATGGTGTCACTGGTCTTAATACGCGGGCAGAGTTGGCATCGAGGTTTGTTGCATGGATTGGTTTCTGAGTTAGAGTGACTATGGTGCCGTGTGTGGTTGCTGGTGAGAATATGCTTAAGGCTGGCGGGCTGTCTGTGGGCGAGGAATGGTCTGTCTCCCAAGGCCTGTGAAAGCGAGGGCCAGTCAGGACCAGACTCCAAAGAGAAACTGCTGAACTTCAGTTCCTTTGCAAATTTGGCACCATCAGCTCAGGATTAAACAGACTGTGAATGGCTAGCCAACTACAAAAGCAGTTTCTCCTCCCTTGGTGTTTACATCTCAACTGCTAGACGAGGACCTCATCCTCCCTGACTGAACTAACCTCGTTATCTCTAGACTGATTCTTGCCTACATATTTATACCTGCCTCTGGAAATTTCCACCACATGAGTCTGACTAAGTGGGTATTCACCCACAAAAGCTTATGCTCCAATACTTCTGTTAGTCTATAAGGTGCCACAGGACTCTGTCATTTTTTACAGATCCAGACTAACACAGCTACTGCCCCTCTGATACATGACTAGGTCTGTATGTCCCAGTTCTAGAAGAGCAATTAACACATGTAATTAAGCTCATGAGTAGTCCCCACTGACCTCAATGGAACTTACATATTTAAAATTACACAGTTGCTTAATTGTTCTGCTGGACCTTGGTGTATGATACTAAAATATAACATAATTCAAGCTGGGATTTTTGAAGACGGCTGAAGGCGCTAAGTACCCTATCTCCCATTAAATTTCCTGGAAAGTTTAGCATCTAATTTATTTTGGACCCTTTGAAGCTATCAGACCTAATTCACTAACATTTTTATTAGTAACATTTTTCTCCACCAAAACCAATATTATTATACAGTGTGTTAGAGAGATTAGAGAAAAACCTGAAACATACAGTACGGCTGCCGCTCTGGACTCAAGACTTGGATGTCCATTGGTGAATAAAGTGCATTCAGTATTTCTCTCTTTCTCTCTCCGGTCCTTTTGTCACAGGCATGAATGGAGCGAGTCTGCCAGTCTGTCCAATACAACGTCTCTCCAGACAATGTCAGCGCAAATGGGTGAGTGAGACTCCCTTCCACAACCTTTTGCCTAGGGTTGTGAAACAGAAGAGAGAGAACATGAAACATTAATAACCTCGAGTCTGTAAATTACCAGACACGTAAGTATCTGGGCTTTTAAAAAGTCATATTTTTAATTTTATATATTAACCCTTATGCTTTACAACAGCCTCCATTGCTAATCTGCCATCTGTTCATTGCTTCCAACTCAAATTCAAAAAAGTTATCCACCTCATTTTACACATGGTTACTGTGGTAGAATCCAGAAAAATGTTTCCAAATTTTTCCAAAACTGCGACACCAGAATGTAAGTTAAGCAGAAATTTAATAGAATACAAACTTGACTCTCTTTAAGTGTATGTATTTATATTTAATGACCCCAGTTTATGCCATGTAAAATATTCCAGGACACCATAACAGAGGGCATCTTACAAACGTATGCAATAAAAATGTATGCAGGATTTGTAAATGGAAAGTTAGACTATAATTGCTTCATACCAGGCAATCAAGAAACAAAAATATATTGTGTTTCATAGCAATAAGAGCTCTGATTCAGTAACAAACTGACCCCCTGCAAGGCAACATTAAGATTTTCTAACATAGCTGAACAAATAAATGGAGACTGCAGAACACTCCTTGTTATTAAAATGCTAATTATTATTTTTGTCCTCATGCCACATCTGGCATCACTGCTGAGGTCTATGCCATCAACTTCCAGTTCTTCTTTTGTCTCTTTATCATTACATCGAAGAAATGACTGAGGCACACCCATCATCGCTTCCCATCAAGAACAGTTTCTTCAGATCTTCAACAAATTATACTTCTCAGAGAAATTTTTGGATATCAGAGCAAGAACATCTGTGCTGAATCTCACAAAATCATGGGTCATCACTGATGGCATCCGGTATGACATTTTGGGGTGCTAATAAGAGCAAGTGTCTTCACAACGTGAAGACCCACTTCATCTCAGGATTAGGAGGAAGAATCATTACTTGTATTTCTCAAAATCTTTCACCCACTGGAGCATCAGTAATTTCCTAATCTCCTCTCAAACAGAATTAAATCCTTGGGAGTGAATCTTTTAAAGCTGGAAGTGGTGGTTAGCCATTAATATTGAGAGTGGCTCTCTGAGTTCTATACACTTTTTTTTTCTCTATCAACTGTGGTTTAAACAGAAATAAGAATGATTTATTCCTTGAGGATTTTTCTTTATCAATAGCTTTGTGGACTTTTAACTCTTATATTTCTAATTAAATATTACACACATACACACGCACATGTATGTGCACTGGTGAGAGGCCTCCTTTATTCTGGACTTCTGATATTCCCCATTTACTTGGCATTAAAGTTCTTAGGCCTATAGTCAGAAGAGGTTATTCACCTTGTGCAGTAACTGTGGTTCTTTGAGATGTCCCCCTTGTGGGTGATCCATTTCAGGTACACATGTGCCTCTTGAGCTCTTGATCAGAGATTTTCTGTTAGCAGTGTCCATTTGGTGTCTGCATGCGCTCTACATAACTTTGTGCCATACACCCAGGGTATACAGAGCTGCACAGGTGATCTTCCCTCAGCTGCTTCTCTACCTGAATTTCCAACAAAGAACAGTCCAAAGCAGAGGGGAAGGAGAGAGGGTAGTGGAGCTCCCATAGCAACACACATCTCAAGGAACCACAGTTACTGCACAAGATGGGTAACCTTCTTCTTCTTCTAGTAGCATCCCTATGGCTGCTCCACTTCAAGTGACTCCTGAGCAGCATCCTCACAGAGAGGAGGAGAGAGCTTTGGAAGCAAGTCCAAGACTGAAGACAATATAGCAGAACCAAGCACAACATCAGATCTGACAGTGTTTAGAAAAAGCATGCACTGAGGGCCATGGAGCAGCTCTGCATATCTCAGATTCGGGGATGTTCTTGAGTAAAGGTCTGGAAGTTGCCTGTGATTTGGTAGAGTGTGCTACTATCCTTTAGAGGAGGCAGAACACTGACTGAATCATAGCAAGTAACGATATACCCAGAGATCCACCTCCAAAGTCTCTGTGTAAAGATCACGGACTCCTTGGATCTCTCTGAGATCGAGACAAATAGTCTAGGTGATTTCCGAAATTGCTTGGTCCTATCAAGATAAAAGGCCAATGCCCATCTCACATGTAAAGTATGAAAAGATGTCTCCCATTGCGACTAATATGGTTTAAAGAAAAAATCTGGTACAAGAATGGCCTAGTTAAAATGAAAATCCAACAGCCCTTTGGGTAAGAATTTAGGATATGGCCATAAAGAGACCTTGTCCTTGAAAAACACCAAAAATGATGGGGGGGGGGGTCTTCCATCTAGGCCCCAGTCTCCCCAACCCTGGTGGCCAACGTGATAGCTACTAGAAAGGCCGTCGTCATAGATAAGTGAAGCAGAAAGCAAGCTGACAAAGGTTCAAACAGAGGTCCCTTGAGGTATCAAAGTACCAGATTGAGATCCCAAGAAAAAGAGTAGGATCCTTACCAAATATGAGCAAATATGGAAAACCCTTCTAGTGGGGGATGAAATACTGATATTACAGCCAGATGAACTTTAATACAGCTAATTGATAACCCTGATTTTTTCACATCCAGCAGGTGATACAAGACAGTTGGGAGTGAAGAGGATACAGCCATGCAATAGTGACACTAGTAGTTGAACCTTTTCCATTTCTGAAGGGAAGCAATTTGAGTTGATTCCCTTCTACTGTTTAGTAATACATGTTGTACTCCTGTCGAGCAGGTGGATTCTAATCCTGTGAACCATCAAAGAGCCATACTTGGAGGTGGGGGACCCCTAAGGATGAGATGAAGCATGTAACCTGCACCCTGAGACAGGAGATGAGGGATGGTCAGAAGCCTGAATGCTGGTTGGACACACACATGAAGCATGTGAGGATACCAAGCCTGTGTCGATCAGACTGGTACTGTAAGAATAACCCTGACTTTGTCCTGTCTGACCTTTTTTATCACTCTTAGTATTAGAAGTGGTGGACGGAATGCGTAGAAAAGGTCCTTAAATCCAGGGAAGGAGAAACACATCCCTCAAAGGAGTAGTGACCTAAGCCTACTCTTGGACAGAATACTGGGCACTTCTGGTTGCTGAATGTGGCAAACTGAACCACCTGTGGAAGTCCCCACCTTTGGAATATCTCATGAAGAATCCGAGTCCAACTCCCATTCGTAGTCCTGGGAGAAACTCCCCTGCTGTGCATATCAGTTATGACATTCCAGCTTCCAGGAAGGAAAACAGCTGAGTTCTAAATCTGATGGGCTAACATAACAGTTCCATAACTTTATAGCTTTGGCACACAGAGAGGGGGCTCTTGCTCCTCGTTTGTTGACATAGAACATGCAAGCCACATTGTCACTGATTTGTCCATATTAATTTGCCCTTGATGGGGGGGTGGAGGAGGAGGAGAACTGAAGGCAAAATTCTTGACCACCTTGAGTTCCAACAGGTTGACCTATAGACTGGTTTCCTGAGGTGACTGTTGTGAGGGAATGAAGGTGTGTTCCCCTACCCAACAGCCATTAGCACAGTTACTGCTCGAGCTGTGTGGATGAAAGAGACACCTGTGCAGACACTGAGTTGATTTTCCTACCAGTCTAGGGAGTTCTTCACCTAGAGGGGAACCATGACATGATCTGCTCAAGTTATGAATCTTTCTGTGGAAAGGACAGCTCTGATTGCCAAAAGAATCCAAGTACCCTCCTATGAATTGTATTATCTATACAGGAACTAAGGTGGATTTTTTTTTATGTTTCGCTGGAGAGCCAATCCTTGGAAGAGAGAAAGGCCATCTGAGAGGCAGCCTGTACTGCTTCGTAAGATCAGCCCTTAAGTAGCCAGTCATTGGGACACAGGAAGACTAAACTTACATCTCAATGAAGGTAAGCAGATACTACCACTATAACCGTTGAGAACACCCTGGAGCTGAAGAGAGACTGAATGGAAGTATTTCATATTGAAAATGATCCTGGCCCGTGTAGATATTTCCTGTGTCCAAGATATATCGCTGTATGGATATTGGTTTTTGGCCCTCTACTTACAGGGCACCTCTCTCCTGCCTCTAGAGAAGGAATTATAGCAGCCAATGTCACCATCATGAACTTGAGAGTTTACGAATTTGTTCTGTCTCCATTCTCCATCCTTCTTTAGCATGAGAAAATACTTTGAGTAAAACCCTTTCCCCTGTGAGAAGAGAAAGAGAGTTCACTTCTTGACTGAGTATAGCCTCATAAAAGGGGGCCCCTGAAGTAAAGTGGGTGGCACAGCTCAATGTTATAAGCTGCCAGGACCCATTTGTCCATTGTAATATGCCGCCAAAACTGTTTGAAATGGGAAAGGTGGTCTCCAAAAGATGGAATATGAGTGAACGGTTGCAGCTTGCAAACTAGAGGTGAGAGAGGAACTGAACCCTTGACAAACCCGTCAAAATTATTGTTTCAATGATGACTGTGTACTCGCAGAAGGAGGGTGAGGAGCTCTCTTCCTCTAGAATCTCCCTCTCTTTCTAGAGGGTTCGGTGGTTTCGTGAAATCCAGAGAACTGGACAGGATGCAATCTATGGGCAGTTTGAGATCTGCTAAATCTCCTCTTGTTCATAGGGCTGTATATAGCCAGAGACTTCCAGATGGCCTGGAACTCCTTCAGTGGGTAGAAAGACTCATCCGCAGTCCCAGAGAAGAGCTTCCAACCACCACATAACAGAAGGTCCTCACAATATTCTGAACCTGCCAGGTGGGTCAGTAATGACACAGCAATTGAGGTGGATGGTACTGTTGATCTGGAGCGCGTAGGCACCGTGGCCAAAGGTGTCTTGATGCTTTGATTGTGCCAGTACTGACAGTGCTGAGTGAGAAGGCACTGACGGAAAGTCTAATGTAGATGCTGCCAATCTAGAGGAATGTTTATCTGGGCCTCCCAAGCCTTCATAGATGGTAACAGGGGCCTACTGGAGCCTTGCTCCCCGATGCGCGCTCCAGGATCTCCCAGCCTCGCCACTACCAGAAGAAGGGTCCTTTGCCTCCATGGTACTGAATTGAGAGGTCAAGGCCTCCAGCACTGGAGATGTGACAGGAGATATGGACCTTTTGGGAGCTAGCTGCTTGTGGTGGGAGACCACGCTCCTCCTCTTTGAAGCTTTCCCTGAGTCCTCCAAAGTCTTCTCCCTCTTAGGGGAGACCAAGCTAAAGGGGAACTGGAGCTGTCCAGAGACTAATGTACACTGGGGAGGTCTCCTGACCTGACTCAGAAGCAGGTTGAAGAGAGCACTCCCTCATCAGAAGCCTCAAATTTAGTTTCCCAATTCTTCCATGCTCCAGATTTGACAGCTACACAAAAGTTACCCTTTTGGGCAATATGGGACTCTCCCAAGCAATGGATACCCTTTAGAGTGGCCATCCCTGACTGGGACAGCCTCCCAACAAGAGAGGCAGCATTTGAAAGCTGGTGAGCCAGGCATGCCCAGACAAGCCAGAAAAACTCCCTTGAAAAAAGAAGAGAAAAAAACCCAAACCTCTCACTGTTATCTAACTTATTCTGCACTAACAAAAAACTAACACTAACTAGAAACACCAAACTAGCTAAAAACAACTGTAGAACATGTCATGGCATGCACAAGGCGGACACACTACAGCTCCTTCTCACACCAAGGTGGCAGAGAAGCAACAGAGGGTGATTTGCCCAAGCAGCTCTATATACTCTTGGTGTTCAGCACAAGATTTTATAGAGCACACTGCAGGCTGAATAGAGGCTGCTAATGGAAAAATCTCCAATCAGGAGCTTGAGAGATGTAAAGGTACCTGAAGTGGAGAAGGATGGACTGGAAACCACACAACTGAGAATTCTGGAGCTGCTTCCAAACTTGGCGTTTCAGGCCAGTTCTAACTTACAAAAACTTAAGTTCTGATCCTGTAACACACGTTCTGCAGGGAAACCCCCTGCTCATGTGTGGAGTCCCATTCATTTTCACAGGGCTGTTGCTCTGAGTCAAGGAATCAACTGCATGTAGTTCATTGCAGAATCTGAGCCCTATTCATCATTCTGCAGTGTTTTCCCTCATGTTACATGTCTCTTGTTGGATTGATCTCACATTCCCTCCAGTTTTCCTTAATCTCTGGATAAATATTTTAGCCCCAATCATCACAACAGATGAATCCTATTTCAATTAAACTTTGTTTTTTTTTGGGGGGGGGGGGGAAAGGGGGGAGCCATGCCTTTGATTTGGGAATAGCAGAACTGAAAACCACAAAATGTAATTTTACAACATATCTTTTGTATTCAAGAGATCCCAAAGTTTATGCACACAGTAACAACCTGGTGCAATTCACAGCTCAGCAGTTTTTGGTGTAGGGACACTTTTATAGTAAATGGAAAGCAAGCATGACAAACTTCCAGCTTGTTAAAAAAACACAAGTCTTAATTGCTTGCTTCTAGTGTTGTGAAAAAGATCCCTCTATTTAAACTGCAAAAACATTCCAGATCAAAGTATCATTGCCCAATATATACATTCAGAATCTTCAAGATAGTACTTTGAAAGTTCACAGAAGTGAGACGTTCCCCAAAGAAAGGAAAAATAGAAGAAAACATTTCTTGTAATGAATGGCTTGTCTACACTTACAGCACTGCAGCTGCTCTGCTGTAGTGTTTAGTGAAGATGCTACCTACGCCAACAGGAGAGCTTCTCCCGTGGATGTAGGCACTTCACTCCCCTGAGCAGCCATAGCTATGTCGATGGGAGAAGCTCTCCCGTTGGCCTAGCGCTGTCTACAACGGGATTAGGTCGGTATAACTACATCGCTCAGAGGTGTGGATTTTCCACACCCCTGAGTGACACAGTTATACCGATATAAGTTTGTGATGTAGACGACCGTTAATAGTCAGACCTTAATTTGTATCATTTGTGTGCAGGAAGTAGGGGAGAGAAGAGAGGTTAACACTGATAGAAGACAATCCTGTTTTAGTTTCATAAACATAAGCTAAATTTTCATAACTGTCTTGAAAAATTACATACATGTTTTTACATACACCTATTTGTATATGCAAAGCTCATTTTACGCACATACTTTAGGTAAGTATTTACACATATATATATACAATGGTCTTTGTACACAAAACTTTTATGCGCAGTTTTGGAGGTAGAGTTAAGGCTGCTTTGAAAATCTGACTCTGTAAACAATCAACAAGTGATTTCTCATAGTAATAAATCACTAAAGGAATAAAGAAAAATCTAACCTTGGGTATTCTTTGGTATTCTTACCTTCACTTTCCACCCTTTGCTGTAATGCCTTTTCTAATAAGGATGATGTCTGAACTTGTGTAACTTTCTAGTTCTGGAGCATTTGTATCTAACTATGTACTGTCTTTACTTTTTATTATTTCCATCCACAAGAGGCTCTCCTCCCCCTTGGATTATGTGCCTTGAACAACTGAGAGTTCCATATGACTTACTTTCAAACTGAAGCCTGCTAACATGCAGACAGATCACTCCAGTAATTTTAAATCCACTACACAGAATGAAAATATTGGTTTATTTGAATTTTGAAGTGATAGGGCCTTGGGGGGAAGGAAGGGATTTGAAGGACTGAAGGATTTATTTCTTGACAAATTTCAGGTGAAATTTATTTTGTTTTGTTAAAAATAAAGAATATTCAGGAATAAAGCAGCCCAATGCAACATAAATCTCATGAAGATGCACTATAAAGATCAACACTCACCTTTTTTGATTAAAAAAAAACAAACACCACAGGCCTAATATTCTAGGAAGGGTAACTTCTCATACAAATGGCAGTAATAAAAATTATTTATAGCAGACTGAAATTCTGACACTAGCTTTACTATACAGTGGACTAGTGCCTTTATTCAGCTGCATGGAGTCAAGGATTTTAGAGCAACGTGTGCTACAATGGGCTATCCTGACACCTGGTGCATATTCATGCTCTCCAAGACCAGCTACTGAAGTGTGCAATACAAGTATATTGCTGAGCTACACTGATTTCACATCCAGAGCGGGGCATACATTAATTCAATATCTGTATTAAAATGCAATCTGATTTATTGTACAATGTAACTGGAAAAAGAAACCATGTGCTAAGCTGTCACAAGACAATTTGGACAGATTTTCTTTGAAATGGAAGACCCTGCTTGGATTTGAGTATTCAGGGAACTCACTGCCTTTCTCTTCCATAATATAACGAATTAAACACTACTTACTAACTATTGTCTGAACATCCTTACATATGAATAATTTCGAGTGAAGTCAATGGGAGTTGTGTGCACAAAGGAACCACAGGATCATATTTAAAATCAAAATACCCTCTTTAAAGAAAAAAACAACAAAAAAAAAGACATTAAATTGTGTAAAACTTTCAGTTCATAGCGAGATAGCACACGCCCGCAAAACTACGAATCAGCTACAAGTCTTTGAGCTATTATCCCACATCTGAAAGTTTCCCTCCCTTGTCACTACCTCTGTGGCTTCCTCTGTGTTACTAACTTTGTGAATATTATTACTATTAATAATAATATCTCACAGCTCTTTTAAAGCCTTTTGCATCAGTAAATCTCCAAGCATTTTAACAAAGAATGTCAGAGAATCACTATCACAAGGGAATCACTATCCCTATTTCACAGATGGGAAAACTGAGACACAGTATACCTTTCTCTAAAGCACTCTGGAATACATCTTTCGTGTGAAGTGTACTACATTTTATTTTATATTATACTGCTATAAAAAGAGGTGCATAATACAAAATCTTTCTGAATTTTTAACAACTTGGATAATTGGCTTCGCAACAGGCAATTTTTGGTTATCTGAAACACATGAATCATGCATATTATACAGATGTACCTATAATTTCTATTTTGCTCTCATGCTTTTTCTCCCACTGGGAAAGGAGTTGTTACCAACTTGACGCTCTGTTCCACTATGTTTTAACATTAGACCTGTAGTTCTTAACCCGTGGCCCAATCAACACACAGCTGCGGCCCATGTGACATCCTTAGGGTCATACAGGTAGTGTGTGTGTACATATATATGTATATTGTGTGGATTTGGCCCGTATAACACAGAGAGCTGTATATGCGGCCCACAATGGAAAATCGGTTGAGAATCACTTCATTAGACAGTTTACATCTCCAGGATACTTTCCTTTAGAGTGATGGCCACAATCTCAACATCGCAAGTGGGGTTTCAGGACAGAGAGAAGATTCAAGCCGGACAATGGAATTCTGAATGCTTATGGTCTTTCATCTTAAACAGAAGCTGCGCACGTGTTTAAGATTCAGTATGAGGTGCGCGCACATAGCTTTGCATATATGCAGACAGCGGATTACGTGGTGTCAGCATTTAGGATCCGTGGGAAAGATTTTCTAAGGTACAAAGGGGAATTGGGTGCTGTACTGCCCTTTTCGCCTTTAAAAATAAATCTCCCTCTATTGTAGTAATATTAAATAATTTAAAAATTAAAAAGGCCAAACAAATTAAGTTCACAGGAAGATTTACTTCTGTCATGCTCTGCTCACCAGAAGGATACACTTCTTGGATACCAAAATTTGAGGCCTAAATAACTGGATAAGGTACTTTAAAATTAAGGTGGTGTGTTTCGCGTTCTCTCAATCACACCAGCTAGCTTTTTTTTTTTAATCTGGCATATGTACATGTGGCTACACCTTAAAGCCACTGGGAGACTGAAACTGGTGCAGAATGCAGTGAGTTGCTTACTGAGTGGGGCAGCTTGCCGGAAGCCTATGACACCAGTGGACCAGGATCTGCATTTGGTCTCTGGATGGATTTTAAGGTATTGGTTACAATCTATAAAGCCCTAATAAGCCCAGGACCAGCCTTCCTGAGGGATTACCTCACTTCCCCATTGCAGACAGCCGGGCTGTGATGAGCAGGGATGCTCTCATCTGATCCCCTTTTTAATAAAACAGATGAGGTGACTGGCAGGGCATTCTTTATGAGGCTCAGAGATTCTGGAACCTGCTCCCAACACTTGGTCCAAAACAGCACAAACTTGATGACTGGGCATGCTGCAAAAGACACTTGTTCAACAGGGTGTTTGGAGAAGGCTGAGGGATGCTCCCAATAATGCTGAAGGGGTGGGAAGGATTTCTGTAGGTGGCTAGCTGGCTGAGTTCCTGTTAAAATAATTACTTTAATGCTGCTGGAACTTTACTATATCATTAATGATGTGGTAGGGCACCTAGAGTCTTGGATAGGCATCTTTAATCATTTTTAAATCTATAAATGTGCCTAGAGCAGAAAAATTATACTATGAGAGAAGACTGTAACTGGCCTACTGTAGAATGCTGATGTAAATATTCTAACTATTCTTTAACAAAAATAGAATCGCTCTCATGAGTTCCAGGAATCCATACATGTTCAAGGCATGCTAATGATGAGGTTAGCAAGATTGATAGGGTAGATACATATAGTTATAAATGACTACTGAAAAAAGCACTAGCATAAAATCAATGCTAGCTATGAAAAAGCAAACGTGCATGCACACGCAAATGCACACACTCTTCTCTCACACTGATACAGACCAATGGGAAACATACCTAAAGGAACCATCCAGATTTGCTCTATGAATGAAACTCAGCTTTGCATCAGCCCAGTACAGCTTCTGCTCATCAAGATCTATCGTGAGTCCATTAGGCCAATATATGTCTGAATTAACAATTATTTTTCGAGTGCTGCTATCCATTCCTGCTCGTTCTATTCTGGGTGTTTCTCCCCAGTCCGTCCAATACATGTACCTAAAAAAAAAAAAAAAAAAAAAAAAATGTGCGTGTTAAGAAGTTAAAATGCTCATTCATTGAAAGTATCAATCGCATCTTTTTCTGAAGTTTGAAGTATTATTTTTATTTATATTACTGTACAGTGGCATAATTACACAAATACCCCCAAAGCTTTTATTAAACACACACACACAAACTTAAACCGAAATTCCAGTGGTTCCAACAAGTTCCTGCAATATGACAATGTATTTCATAAACTTACCACATTGTATGAGAGCCTACCATTCATCTCTCAATCTTAGAGTAGAGCTGGAATGTTAAAAGCATGTACAACTGGGTGCCTCATTCGCAGGTTCAACTACTACAACTGCATGTACTAATCACATTGACACATTCAAGTGATCAATTGCGCACCAACTGGCCAATTAGCTCATACAATCATAGTAATTGCGCTCAAATTTTTGTAAGTCTGTAGACCACAAGGAAAGCATGAAGGTAAATGGCAGTGTTCCTTTAAACAAATAAAAAACTGAATGTTTTTGTATTCTAGCAGCATCTCATTTTAAAATTTCAGTTTACAACTGTCAGGGGTTGTTGGTTTGTTTATTTGTTTTTTTCATACCCAGGCTTGAGTTCAGGATTCTGGTTTTCCTCAGTTAGCAGCTGATGATTTTGCTATCACCTAAGGCAGTATTAAAGAAAGCAAACCCTTGCTCTGTGTTATCAGCATCAGCAAGGTCATCCCAACAGCACAGAATCTGGAATACAGACATTATCAGGTGAAAGCCCTCTTAGTCCATCTTGTATTTATATCTAACTTTTAATTCTATGCGTATAACTCTGAAAGAATAAATGAGAAGCAAGAAACATTTCCCATCCCTCAGTTCAAGTGGAGAGTGAGATTGAGGGGCAAGTGAGAGAAGAATGGGTTAAACTGAAAAATGGGAAGAACCATCTAAGGATAATGGCTACTGCTATATAATATACCATTTTATGTTGTCTCAGTCCTCATGTAACAGGTCAACTCTGCCCCATACTGAGTGGAATCTCAACTCTGTTCAGTTGCGTGTGATCATGTCAACCTTCAGTGAATGATTCCCGCTGAGGTTGTAATTCTTTACACCACTATTATAAAACCTTTATAAAGCCATTTGCAAACAGGGAACACACATTGCATCCCCTTGAAGAACTTACAACATAAATAACAGAAACCACAGGAAAACAGTGTATATGACCACAAGAAAGGTGGAGAGCTATAAAGAGGGATCTGAAGCAAGAGAGAATGTGTGCACAGACTGGATGAATATAGGGAAAGTATTCCAGGCATAAGGAGCTGCTTGACAGAAGATACAAAGCTGAGAGTGGGAAGAGGAGGCCAAGCACATAGTCCCAAAGATAGGGTTGGACTGGGATTCGTGATATACAGATTTGATTCCTGAGTCAGCCACACTTCCACCGTGACCACACACAAATCACTAGGGCCCTGTCCACACAGGAAAATTCTTTCTGTACCTGCTAAGATGTGACCTTAAATCATCAGAGTTATACTCAAAAACAACGAGGAGTCTGGTGGCACCTTAAAGACTAACAGATTTATTTGGGCATAACCTTTCAGATGCATGGAGAAGTGGGGTTTTTACCCATGAAACCATATGCCCAAATAATTCTGTTAGTCTTTAAGGTACCACCAGACTCCTTGTTGTTTTTGTGGATACAGACTAACACGGTTACCGCTCTGATACAGAATTATACTGGTAGTACCAGCCACGCCTTCCCTCACCCGCAGGTGTGGTCACACTCGTTCCGGTGTAAGAGAGCTTTTAAGAAAAAAAAAAATCTTGTATCACTTCAGGAAGGGATTCAAGCTAACCCAAAAATGCCATTCTATAGACTGGAATAAAGGTGTCCGCAATAGGGAAAAGGGGGTTATACCAGTATAACTGATAGAACTCTCATGTAGACAGGGCCTTAATCTCAGTTCACCATCTGCAAAATGGGACTAATCATACTCCCTTCTCTCCTACCCCTTGTCTTTCTTGTTTATTCAGACCGTGAGCTCCTCAGGGGAAGGACTGTCTCACAGTAGGTATATTTAAAACACCTAGCATAACTAGCCCCTATATTTTGGGTATGGCCTCTAAATACCGAACAACAGTTTACAACTAGTTTAATAAACACTTAATCTAATGCAGTATCCAGGGAGTTGAACTGTTTTCCAACTAAAGGTATAGAAAATAACAATGTTTGATAAAATATATATATATATAAAATTCAATGTAATAAAACAAAACAAAAAACCATTGAAGCAAGGTGCTTGTATCATGGGGGACACAACAAACCACTGGAGAAAAAAGATATGGGGTATAAATTTGATTTATAAAATACCTTTGGTGAAGTGTCCCCAAGGCATTTAAATAGCAATCATAAAGTGTGCCAAATTGGAAATAATTTCAAGCATGAACTTAATATGCTGGGTATAATATGAAGTTACAACATGATAGATATACTTCGAAACACAATGTTGGTTTCAAAAGCAGCACAGTCATTGGAGCAACAATCTATTTACGATTTGTAGCAAATGCCATCTGTTCAAATAAGTAATAAAAATTGTCTATAAAGTGTCACACTTTCAACGACTCAAGATAATAAAGTGAAGTCATAGAAACCTATGTCTTAGGAGGCAACACAGAAAACCACATTTTCAAGCAGGTCCCATTTTCTTACCATTTCACTGACGCTCAAACAAGTTTACTATTCACAATCCTGTCCAGAGGACTTAAAAGTAATTCAATAACTGTTGAGCAGCATTTATCTTAGAACAAAGAGAAAAAAACACCGGGGGGTGGGGGGGAGGTGGAGACTGGCCTTTGCTTGGTTTTGTTCTCCCAGGTGCACACATTCAGACAACTCATGTCTTTCTGTGTTAGTCTCTTGGTCAGAAATAATCAATTATATTTGCAGCTGAAACATGTCATGAAGAAAGGCTCGAATGCAGCGGGGAAAATAGGAAGTTTAAAAATTCCCAAAAGATAAAGAATAAAAATTAGGGTTGTTAATTAATCGTAGTTAACTCAGGTGATTAACTCATAAAAATTAATCATTAATCACAATTTTAATTGCACTGTTAAACAAGAGAATACCAATTGAAATTTATTAAATATTTTGGATGTTTTTCTACATTTTCAAATATATTGATTTCTATTACAGTACAAAAACACAAAGTGTACACTGCTCACTGTATATTATTTTTTATTACAAATATTTTCACTATAAAAATTATAAACAAAAGAAATAGTATTTTTTCAATTCACCTCATACAAGTACTGTAGTGCAATCTCTTTTCATGAAAATGTAACTTACAAAATGTAGATTATTTTGTTACATAGCTGCACTCAAAAACAAAACAATGTAAAATTTTAGAGCCTACCAAGTCCATTCAGTCCTACTTCTTGTTCAGCCAATCGCTAAGACAAATAAATTTGCTTACATTTATGGGAGATAATGCTGCCCTCTTCTTATTTACGTCACCAGAAAATGAGAAGAGGGGCTCGCATGGTACTTTTGTAGCCAGCATTGCAAGGTATTTACATGTCAAATATGCTAAATATTTGTAGGCCCCTTCATGCTTCAGCTGCTGTTCCAGAGGACATGCTTCCATGCTGATGACGCTCGTTGAAAAAATAATGCGTTAATTAAATTTGTGACTGAACTCCTTGGGGCAGAAATGTACATCTCCTGCTTTGTTTCACCCACATTCTGCCATATATTTCAGGTTATAGCAGCCTTGGATAATGACTCAGCACATTGTTCCTTTTAAGAACAATTTCGCTGAAGATTTGACAAAATGCAAAGAAGTTACCAATGTGAGATTTCTAAAGATAGCTACAGCTCTCAAACTAAGCTTTAAGAATCTGAAGTGCTGTCCAAAATCTGAGAGGGAGGAGGTGCGGACCATGCTTTCAGAAGTCTTAAAAAAAGCAAAATTCCAATGCAGAAGCTACAGAACCCGAACCACCACAAAAGAAAATCAACCTTCTGCTGGTGACATCTGACTCAGATGATGAAAATGAACCTGCATTGGTCCACACTGCTTTGGACTGTTATCGAGCAGAACCTGTCATCAGCCTGGACGCATGTCCTCTGGAATGGTGGATGAAGCATGAAGAGACATAAGAATCCTTAGCGCATCTGGCATGTAAGTATCTTGCAATGCCGACTGCAACAGTATCATGTGAATGCCTGCTCTCACTTTCAGGTGACATTGTGAACAAGAAGAAGGTAGCATTATCTCCTTCAAATATAAACAAACTTGTTTGTCTGAGTGATTGGTTGAACAAGAAATAGGACTGAGTGGACTTGTAGGCTCTAAAGGTTTACATTGTTTTGTTTTTAATGCAGTTATTTTTTGTACATAATTCTACATTTGTAAGTTCAACTTCACTACAGTACTTGTATTAGGTGAATTGAAAAATACTATTTCTTTTGTTTTTGACAGTGCAAATATCTGTAATAAAAAATAAAGAAAGTGAGCACTGTGCACTTCGTATTCTGCATTGTAACTGAAATCAAGTTATTTGAAGATGTAGAAAACATCCAAAAATATTTAAATAAACGGTATTCTATTATTGTTTAACAGTGCAATTAATCATGATTGATTTTTTTAATTGTTTGATCACCCTAGTAAAAAATATTTCTTTTACAGCACAGACTTGGTGTTTTCTTGGAGAGTTCTCTCTGCAAAACCTGAGTGAATTTTACATTACCTTAAATCCCACAGGAAACAAATCCTTTAGTTTCTTCAGCAGCATAGGAAATTATCAAGAAAACACAATAGAAAAATAAGAATTTGCCACACCAGATTGGACCAATCACCCATCTAGTCCAGTATCTTGTCACCAGCAATGGTCCTTACCAGATGCTTCAGAAGAAGGTGCAAGAAATCCTATGCTTGCAATCATGGAATAACGTGGGTGTATAGGGACATTTTCTTTCTAACAAAGGTCAGTTAGTGGTTGGCTTATGCCATAAAACATGTAAGTTTATATCCCTAACATTTTTACCTAATGTAACCTGTGGAAACTATTATTCCCTTGTTCAAAAAAGGTTCATTTGTTTCCTCTGGCCTTGAAGAGAGATACGGGGATTGAGGCAGAAGCCAATGTATTGGAGTGTTCATATTAGATTACATTACTTGATAGGAGTGAGCAGACTGCATTGCAGTGTTGTACGTGTCAGTTTAAACAATTCTAGGTTGTCATGCTGTAGCTGTATTGGTCCCAGGAGATTAGAGAGACCAAGGGGATGAGATAATATCTTTTATTGGACCAACTATCAATGTCAAACCCTTTTCTGAATCCCACTAGGCCACTGGCCTCAAAACTTTTGACAGTGAGTTCCACAAGTTAATTATGTGGGGGTGTGGGGGTGAGAGAGACAGTTTTTTCTTGGATTGGTTTTAATTTGATTCCTTTTAATTTCATTGGATGCATCTGTGGTCTAGAATTTTGAGAAAGGAAAACTCCGAAGTTCCATAAAGTACTTCCCAAATACACCTCCTATTGTGTCCCTTATTATATGTTATCTCTGAATTACATAGTCTTAATCTTTCCCTCTCTCCTCATATGAAATTTTTTCCCTTGCTCGTAATTTAAGTTCATACAAAATATGTAAACAGAGAGAATACGTCTGAAGCTTAGAAAATGCTTTTGGATCCTCAGAAGAAGACATTGAAGTGCAAAGTATTCTTTATACGGCCTGATTCAAACTCCACTGAAATCAATGATAAACTTTACATGAATTTTTTTTTACACCTCTGAGCAACACTGCTAGGTCGACCTAAGATTTATGTGTAGACCAAGCTTACATTAGGCCTAAATATGTCAGCTAACATCTTCCAAACCCTAGCCTAGACAAGGCCACTGTGACTAGGCACTGCTGCTCTGAACTGACATATTTTGGGCAAGGCAATAGCCTTGATGCCAAAATGCCCTGGCTTCTGTGGATTTATACGAGTTTAATTGTATGGTAATTCTTTTCTAAAGGAACCACCGATCCAGTGACAACTGTTAGAGAAGAGTCAAGAATCTCTTACTGTGCCCAGCTGGAAACCTGCAAATTAAACATGACTTTGCACTATATTAAATAGTTATAGCAGCCCCTCATTCATCTTTAATATATTTAGATTTATAAACACAAACCAAAAAGGAGCTCTAAGTGTCCATAACAATTATTTAAAAGAAAACCCAGATATAAAACCAGCAGGAACTAATGAAACCTTACAGCAGAAGGAAACAAAGAAGGAAAAAATATGCCACCTTCCCTAAAAATATCCCTTGAGCAACATCTTCAGATGAAACTGGGAAACAAGTTCCAAAGGCCAGGGGGCCCTGAAGAAGCACAACATGCCAGCAGCTGCCTTCTTTTCTATCAAAAGGGTTCCAGCTTGGGAGACTCTGATAACCCCAGCTGTAGCCATATTGCATAGCTGATGCACGGTTCCACAAGAGGACAAGTCTCAGGCCATGCAGAGCTTTACAGGACTAAACCAATAAGTTACACAATACAACTAGAAACCCACACACTGCATGAAGTTTGCTTGATTTGCCTGCACACTAACTATACTCCCAATATTTAGCAGATTACCAGGGACCATATTCATCCTCACCCATGTGTGCCTGACTCCTGTAGAATTCAAGAGGAGCTGCACACACGCAGAGTTCAATGGCAGCTACACGCAGACATACCCAACAATACAATATGGTCCACGGGTAATAGAAACCTGCAAGGAATGTCTAGCAATTCCCAGGGGCATTTATCAAAACAAATATCACTAGATCAACAGGCAGTGAAATGGTAATGTTATCAGCATTTCTGCAACGGGTTATTTTTCTCCTATACTTGATCCCTTGTGTTTTTTAACCTGGAGTACAAAAGCTGCCATGTAATAACTTCCATTTTACAATCCAGTTACTATTATTCTGCATATCTGCATTAGGCATGAGTATTATCATTTTAAGGAGTATGTTGACTGGAAAGACACAGTAGTTGTTTTTAAAAATGTGTCCTATTTTATATATAATTATACAGCTCTATTACTACGGTATCTGTGACCACCTGGGCATTTGATGCATTTATTCTCATCACCCTTGTCAGGTAGGGAAGTGTCATTATTCCTGTTTTACAGATAAGGAACTGAAGCACAGTCAGGCTAAGTAACTGCCCAAGATCACATATGAAGTCTGTGTGGAACTGGGAACTGAATCTATGTCTCCTTAGTCCCAGTTACTGATCATTGAATCATCTTTCCTCCCAGCGTAACATCTTGGCTGTTCTGATTCTGTACTGGTCAAATAACCACAAGCACTACACAGAGATCTATATCACGCACTAACTAATAAAATGTCACATTTAAAATCTTTGTCTGTGTGAGAATACTAAGATCACAAAGTATGGACTTTTTTACTCTCCTTCTGTCTTACAAAAAGTGGCAAAATCAATTCAAATCAAATTAAGTACAAATCTGATTCTGACTGAGATATTGTCTGCCAAGGTGCAACTGAAAACAGAAATTATCTGGGAGAGTTATAAATCCTAGGGAAAAAAACAAGTTTATTATGAAAACACAGACATGAACTTAGCTAAAGCAGCACTAGCAAACTCTTCTGGAACAATACCATTAAAACAAGAGTTTACCAGAGGAGTCTGGACATTAAAATAGGTCAGTGTAGGTCTGTGAAACAAGTTCAGAAATCCTCAGGCATTCTAGGAGACTGACATGCTCACAAATCTAGTTAAGCGGTGTGGAAAAGAAGCCAACTGAGATGGTCTTTGACCACTATTACCATAACTAACCAAAGAACCATGCCAAGGAAAGGGAGAGGGGGAAAGGCAGGGAGTGGGAAGCTCATCTAGAAGCCTGAAATTCACAAGCAGGAGAATGGAAGAAAAAACGTTAAGCAACAGGGCTTCCGACAGCGGCATGGATGCCTTGTAATTAACAAATCAGCATAGTCACAGAGCACACCTTTTTAGCATGAGGAGATGTGAATGTGTTACTGGAACACAAACACATTGCATGTAATGGAAGTATTAAAAAAACTTCTTCTGATGTGATCACAGTTGGCAAGATTGAGGCTTCAGGCCCACCCTCAAACTAACCCATGCATCTGCTAAATAAAAGAACATTAGAGGCTTCCACTGAACCTATATTGTGCCAGTGAGACAGCTGTGGCACAGTACCTGAGAAATCTCAAGAGCAGAATTCAGTAAAGAAAAATCCATATGGCTAAAGCAATACATAAACTACAAAAAATTAGTAATGTTCAAATACAGCTTTTACATTAAGCACTTTGCTTTTTCAAAGCACTGTATGCAACATTTATTAATCCTTATAGGAACAGAAGTAAACAATACCTTCATTTTTAGGGATGGGTAAACTGAGGCAGAAAACAGCAGTGAGGTGCCTAATATGACAGCAGTGTTGCCTAGTGGATCAGGCACTGACTGACCTCAGTCCTATCCACAGCTCTGCTCCTGGTCTGTGAGGTGAACTTGGCTGAGCCACTTTGACCCTATATGCCTCGGTTTCCCTATCCGTTAAATGGGGATAGTGATACCTCTGAAAAGCGCTTTGAAGTCTACAAAAGAAGAGAGGCACGTATTATCATCATCATCATCAGAAATTGGCAGAGCTAGGATTAGAACTCAGCTGTTTGACTCTCATTCTCCCTCACAGGTATAAATCTTATAAGTGTTTGGACAACATCCTTTCTAACTATGAGCCATTAAAACAATCACAACAGGGTGTGCAACTGCTCAGTAAATAATCAACTTAAACTCACCTGATAACAGGTATTTAAACCAAAAGAAGGCTGCAGTGATGTGTACAAAAGGCCCAAGGCACCTAAATGAAGTAGCCAGATTTTTTCAGCTGCTCAGAACCCAGCATCTCCCACTACTCACAATGGAAGCTCAGCACTTGAGAAAATCTGGTCATTTTATTTAGGTGCTTATATGGGGGCTGTGTCCTTTTGAAAATGTGGCCCTACTTGTGGGTGCTGAGCACTTAAAGATCTGAACCAAAGTGTCATTTACCATATTTTACAAAAAAAAAAATCACTGGATATAATAGGCTTCCAGGAACATTATTCGCTAGAACATATTATGGTGATAATTTTACAGAGTATCCAACCCTAAAGGATATACACAACCTGTGTGACTTTATTTAAACTAAAAAAGCACCAGAGCGCTTCCATAAAAGTTACAAGTTACATCCATGGGTAAAGATGCATCAGACAATCATCCAAAGCTGACAATGTTTTAAAACAAACAGCTGCATAATTGTGCCTTAACAAACCATAGTGACACATTTGATTTTAGGCACTCAGCTCTGCTTCCATGTGGATAGCAGCTGGAAGATAAGAGCATGGTAACATTTGTCAGGCTCTGCAGAAATGATTACAGTTCAGGTTACAAATAACTTATTTCTTTATGAACCATTCAGACAGTTGCAGAGGTAATAAAAATGAGGCAATTTTAGGCAGCAGCACACATTGCGATCCTTCAGCGATCAATACTCACCATAACTGTTTCACCAAATGAGCAAGGAATAAACAAGCTAAGGTGACTGACCCTAAACTTATTTTACTTGTCCTTTAAGGATACGAGTGCTTCTCATCACCTCCTCCTCTTTGGGGTTTGGTCCTTTAGATTGAGCTGTTTCTTCATTATGCTTTTCAAATTACATTAAAACAAAACTAGAACTACACAGACAGCACTGACTTATGCTGGCCCTAAATTGAATCATATTTTGTTACACTAAACATACGCTAGGGAACAACCAACACCCCACAGGAGCTTTACCAGTGAGAAAAAGTATGTCTCTTTTTGGGCGCACAAACACTTCTGAACTATCAAGTCAAACTTTTGTAACCAAAAGCTTACTAGGCTCAACAGAGCTAATAAAACCTTCCATTAGCTGGCTGGTCCAGCAGTGAATTAAGCACAATAGCTCAAAATTTCATTACCAAAGCTTCTATTCAGGAGGATAATCAATCAAATGTACAGTCCCATTGAAGACAATGAGTAATTAGGCTGTGGGATGTGCTGAAGGATCATGCGGAATCAGGGCCCCAATGGAGTTTTGTGTGTCTGAAGAACATGATTGATAGATGCCTGGAAAAATGGCCAGATTGCACTCCCAGGGCCTCTATTTTGCCTGCTTAGCTCATCTAAAAATTCCAAGTGCAGGAGCAAAACAGGATGGAAACCATACTTTCTTTAGTATAAACCTGCGGGTCAATTCTTATTTCCTGATATTTCATTCCTCCTGTCATCAGAAAGCCGGAAGAGTTGTGCCATCTCCCCAAATGAAGCACTGTGTCACTAATCTTAGAGTCGTCCACCCTACCCCCACAAACACACAAACACACACACACACACACGGAGGCCAGACTCTCAGCTGTTGTAAATCAGCATAGCTCCATTCACTTCAATGAAGCAATTCTGATTTACACAAGCTGAGGATCTGTCCTGGGATTTTTCAGTTACGTTCCAGTGTTGCTGAGTTTACTACATATTTAAAACTTCTGGTTTTTTGCCCGCTACCAATCCATGTGAGTAAAGCAAATCCTTAAAAAATAAACAGACCACCGACACCACAATAAGGAGAAATCTTAAAATCTTGAGTACTGAATGATGCAGGGTCCTGCATAAAAAATAGGATATGATCATCTAGTAAAACTTTTTTTGGGGGGGACCCAGTTGAAGAAAATTGTTGATGCCTGAGACGCAACGGAGCTGAGGATGAGGGGTTCTGGGTGTGGAAGGGGGCTCTGGGCTGGAGCAGAGGGTGCAAGCTCTGGGATGGGGCCAGGGATGAGGGATTTGGGGTGCAGGAGGGGGCTCCAGGTTTGGGGGGCTCAGGGATAGGGTAGGGGTGTGGGAAGGGGTCAGGGCTCTCAGCTGGGGGTGCAGGCTCTGGGGTAGGACCGGGGTTTGAGGTACAGGAAGGGCTCTGGGTTTGGGTGGGGGCTCAGGGCTGGGGCTAGGGCTGGGGCTGGGGCACGGACTTACCTCCAGCGGCTCCCAATCAGCAGCACAGCCAGGGTGCAGAGGCAGGCCTGTCCTGGCACTGCGGACCATGCTGTACTCCAGAAGCAGCCAGCAGCAAGTTCGGCTCGTAGGTGGAGGCGTGCAAGTGGCTCCATGCGGCTCTCACCTGCAGGCACCACCACTCCCTCCCCCAGAGGTGTAGAGCTAGTGCTCAGGGTGGGGGCAGCAGACAGAGCCCTGTGGACCCCCTGCCTAGAAGCTGGACCCGCTGCTGGCCGCTTTCAGAGCACAGCATAATGTCAGAACAGGGAGGCACTAGCCTGCCTTAGCTGGACAGCACCGACAACGGGACTTCTAATTTCCCAATCAGCACTGCTGACCAGAGCCGCTAGGGTCCCTGGGTGCCGAGCAAGGTGACTCAGTGCCTTACATGCCGCAACCTAGTACTGAGTCGCAACCCGAACTTTGAAAAACACCGATCTATTAGAATAGCGTGTACATGCCCCCAAGAAAGTGGAAATAATGTCACTCAGGCTACCTCATTTTTACCATTTCCTCACTTTCAGGCACTTCACTTTGCAATTTTGATGTTCACTTAACGCAGTACTTTTTGTATGGAATTTCCTGTTCTAGACCGAGACCATGGAGCTCTCTGTCAGAAGAAATAAGAACCATGATTAATCTTGCCACATTCATTGCCAATAGTAAAACGGACCCTATCTGTGCCCAGAATAGCACTCTCATTCTCAGGTTCATTCCTTAAAAAAAAAAAAAACACAACACACACACACACAAACCTCTAAGCTTGCTTGTTAGTGACAGAGATGGAAGAGAAAAAAATAATTTATTAAATAATGAGAGGCGCACAAACACTACAGTGATAGGCATCATTATAAGTAGGGCCCTATCAACTTCACAGCTGTGAAAAACATGTAACGGACCGTGAAATATGCTCTAGACCGTGAAATCTGGCTATTGTAGGGGGGTTGCAGTATTGCCACCTTTACTTCTGTGTTGTCTTCAGAGCTGGGTGGCTGGAGAGTGTAGAGTGGCAGCTGCTGGCCAGGTGCCCATCTCTCAAGGCAGCACCACCACCAGCAGCAGCAGCACAGAAGTGAGGGTGGCATGGTAAGGGAGAGTCACCACTTTTTGCAGGGGGCAGGGCCAACCTTACCTGCAGAGGGTGCTGTGGTCCAGGGGTGGAGTGTGGTCACAGCCAGCCCAAAGTCCCTTTAGCCCCCAAATTCTGGGTCCGGAGACAGGGAGGCGCACGGTTGGGAGTGCCTTGGCCAGGGGCTCCTATCTTGCACCAGGCTTCAGCTGCTAGTCCATGCTGGGCTGGGAAAGGATGGGAATTCCTCTTCCCCTGCACAGGGAGCTTCCGGGGGCCAGGTCAGACCCTCTTCCAGGAACCTCCCCTGGCTGAAGGAAGGACCATGGCTGCAATTTCGGGGTCCAGCTCTGAAGGCAGTGCTTCCGCCAGCAGCAGTGCAGAACTAAGGGTGGCAATACCTCATCCCTCTACAGTAACCTTGCAACCACTCCGCACAACTCCCTTTTGGGTCAGGACCCCCATGGTTACAACACTGTGAAACTTCAGACTTAAATATCTGAAACCACAAAATTTAAGATTTTTTAAATCCTATGATTGTGAAATTTACCAAAATGGACCATGAATTTGGTAGTGCCCTACTTAAAAAGTACCTGGATAGACAGATCACATCCTTGCATATGCACCTTAACCTATTGCATGGATAAGGGCAGGACTCCCTATGAAATTTCCAAAGACTACGCAGGCATGTTCACAATCAATACACTTGGACAGCCTCTTACCAAATCTCATTACAAGATATGGTGTGAAAGTAAAACTTAAAAAAAAAAAAAACTTATGAAACTTTCAAAAATCACAATCATTTTTTAGACAAATCACAAAAAGTCACAGATGTGGTCTCTTTCTGCCAAGTTCTTGGTGTCTGCTCCAAACCTTTATGGCACTGGGAGAAATTTTCAAAATCACCTGAACAGTTTAGGCCAGGGGTAGGCAACCTTTCACAAGTGGTGTGCCAAGTTCACTGTACTTTAAGGTTTTGCATGCCGGTAATACATTTTAACATTTTTAGAAGGTCTCTCTCTATAAATCTATATTATATAAATAAACTATTGTTGTATTTAAAGTAAATAAGGTTTTAAAAATATTTAAGAAGTTTCATTTAAAATAAAATTAAAATGCAGTCCTTATCAGTTTAGTGTGACCCTTGCCCTTACTTTTCCTTGCTGAGTTTTCCAATGTGGGCTTCAGCAGGGGGTGACTGAAGAGAGCTGGGTCGAGGCCAGGAGTAGAGCCCTGGGCTGGCTGCCAGTATCTCAGGCCGGCAGTGGGCTGAGCAGGGCCTGTGGCCGGAACCCCAGACCAGCAGTGGGACGAGCCACTCAGCCCACTGCTGGCTCCATTCAGTCCACTGCTCGTCTGGGGTTCCAGCAGAGGTGAAAGTAACTTAAATTTCTTACCGGTACTGTCATATTGCAACCCCCCTCAGGGGGAAGAGCTCAGGGGCTGGGGGTTGGGCGTGGGTGAGAGCACTCAGAGCTGGGAGTTGGAGTGCAGGGGGCTCAGGGCAGGGGGTGGGGATGTGGATGTGGATGATGCAGGAGTTAGGGCTGGGAGGATGGGGTTGTGCAAGAGTCAAGGCTGGGTGGCATGAGGGGCTCAGGGCAGGGGGTTGGGGTGTGTGTGTAGAGGGGCAGTCCTGAAGGGGGAGAGGGGTTTGGGGCTGGCCTCAGACAGTCCCGGTTGCAGTTGGGTGACCTGGATGGTGGATGGGTCCCTGCCCCACGCTGTTGCTGCCAAGGGAGCTATGGGCCAGCTGTGTGGGGACACTGCATCTGCAGGCAAATGTGGGGCAGCAGCAGCAGACCTCCTGGCCTGCCGCTCCGTTCCCCTTCCCTCCGAGGGGCTGCAACTGTGCACGCTGCAGGGACGGCACGTGCCTGTAGCACCCTGATATCCAGCCACAGTGGCGAGAGAGGGGCAGCAGGACAGGCTGGGATGCGGACACCTCCACTGCGCCTCCCCCTCTCATTTACCTGACTGTCTGCTGCTTAGTCCGGTGCACAGGGCCGCCAGCACCAGCCTGCTGGCGAGTTCCAGTAGCCAGCAGGACCCCAGCTGGGAGTGCACCACATGCTGTGCCTCCGGCCTGGGGTTCCCTTCACCCAGGCCGGCAGCGGGCTGAGCGGGGCCGGCAGCTGGGACCGGTGTGCCATTAAAAATTGGCACGTGTGCCGTAGGTTGCTGACCCTTGGTTTAGGTGCATTGACTTTAGCTTTTAAATCCTTTTGGTTCTTTAGAAAAATCCAACCCTTACAACTGTTTATATTTCAAACAAAAACAGGTTGCCCAGGCTGTTTATTATGGTTAAGGCTTAGATTATGTCATGGAGGTCGCAGAAGTCACAGAATCGTGACTTCCAGCGGCCTCTATGATATTGGGGGCCCCGGCAGCTGACCAGCTGCTGCTGGCAGCGGGGGACGCAGCAGCAGCCAAGCCTCTGGGACTTGTGGGACCCCCGCAACTGACCAGCCACCGCCACTGGCGGCAACCTGAGCAGCCCAGCAGCTCTGTCACCGCAACCAGCAGACCCCTCCACAGCTCTCAGTCGGCAGCAGCTCTGGGGTCCATCTGCTGCTTAGTGGCCACGGGCAGGGGTGCCCCCCCACAGCTCAGTGGCCGCCACCGCCGGCAGGGGCATCCCCTGCAGCTGCTGAGCTGCTGCGATCAGCTCCCCTCCACCCCCCCACACACACAGCTCCTAGCCACTGCCGGCAGGCAAAGGGACCCCAGAGCTGCACAGCGGCCACAGGCGCCCCTCTGCAGCTCCCTAGCCTCTGCCCCTGACAGGGGCTCCCCCGCAGCTCCCCTGCTGTTGTGGGTGGGAGGGACCATCCGCAGCTCCCAGCCCCACAGGGCGTCAGGGGAACCCTTCCCCGCCACTGGGGTCCCTGCAGCTCGCAGCTGATGCTGGAGGGGTGTGGGGGGGGGGGGCATCAGGTTGCTGGATCCTCCTCCCTCCCCATTTTGTCAGGGATGTTTTTAATAGAAGTCAGGGACAGGTCACGGCTTCTGTGATTTTTTGTTTATTGCCCACAACCTGTTCATGACTTTTACTAAAAATATCCATGACAAAATCGTAGCCTTAATTATGGTAAAGTGTGACATGCACCCCCCACACACACACACCCACGCTCAAACTTTAACAGAAAACCAAAAATCACTCCTGGGCTAAGAAGAAATCAGCCAAAAATGTTATAAAACCAAGGAAGTTATAAATAGTTGAAAAGACTACCAAGAATGGGCTTCACAGTTTCAGTGTGCTTTAGGATTGTTCCTGTAAAATGAGCTTCACGGCCAATGCTCTGTAGAGAAGATACCATGAACAACATGCTACTGAGTATTTTCCCTTGAGATTTCTGAGATGTGATATAAAGAACCATTAAATTTAGAGAGCAGGTGTTTTGTTTTTTTCAATTAACCAAGTCTCACAACAACCCTGTGAGGTACAGAAATATCACTCCTATTTCATATATATGACAATTGAGGAAGAAAAGATTGAAAATGTATCTAAGGCTACACAGTGAGTCAGTGTTAGAAATGGAATGATAACTCAGGAGGCTCCTGGCTCCCAGTCCAGCACTCAAGCCACTAGATCACACCCTTTTTATTTATAAAGAGCAATAAAAAAGAATAAAGATTTAGGGGAAAAGCCATAGCTCTGGGCTGAGCAAATCATTCCAAGTAGTAGGTCTTGGATTCAGCATCTACCATGAATACCATATGTGCATATGACTGAGAAAGAGCTGAACAGAACTGTTGCTATGAAATAAAATCGAATCTATTTTTTCTTTCTTTTCCCTCCACACATGGTATTCTTATTAAACCACTGTCAGCATTTTTCCCCCTTGTGTACAATCTGATTTGTTTTTTTTTTTCATTCTTTCTGAGAAGCCTTTTGCAGAAGACAGGTATCTTGTCAGTCACTAAACAACCCAATTCTAAAAGTCACAGGTTAGCGTCAAGTCATCTTCTGAAGAAGGAATTCATGTATGCCTTTAGAGATGAAGCACCAAAGTCCCCATACCTTCAACATGAACCCTACTGCACAGCTTTACTCATCTTTATATTGAAGACAATTTGTACTACTGAGAAGGTATGTGGATGAGATATGTCTGCAATTTGTGGGAGTCTTCCACTTCCCTCCCATGCAATATACACAAAAAGGGCACAACAACTGCTAGGGCCCTGATCCTGCAAACATTTATGCACACAATAGTGAGTGCAAAAATATTTGTGCCATGGAGACTAGGTCACTAGAAAGTAATGGAATCATAAGGAAGAAAGCGTCTCAGCAATGAGCAGAAGGTCATACATTGTCTGGGCACCAGTGACAAATCTGGTAACTTCACAACATCTTTATTATTGTTTATAGTATATTATCACCACGAGGCCCCATCAAGAGGCCCCATTGTGCTAGAGGCTTTATACACACGTAACAAGAGCCACTGCTCCAAAGAGTTTACAATCTGAACAAATAAGAAAGGACAGGAAAGAGTATCATCATCTGCTTTCTACAGATTAGTATCTGACACAGAGACATTAATTGACTTGCCCAAGGTCTCACACAAAAGTTTATGGCAGAGCCGGAACCTGGACCCAGATCTCTAGAGTCCTAGTCCAGTATCATAACTGTAAGTCCACCTTTCCACTCAATCAAATACTGCATCCATCCTAGTCTTTTCCCTTAAGCAGGAGTGAGACGGAGTGTACCTGGCCCTCCATGGCCCCCTCTGGAAGGCCTGCAGTCCTACTACACCCTGCCCAGAAAGGAGCAGCTAAGGTGGGTCTTCCAGGCTTACCTAGAGAGATGCTGCATAGAAGTAGCCAATCAGAGCCCAGCAGGCTCAGATTAAAAGGCGCTGCAAGGCCTGAGCAGGTCAGTTCATGTCTGAGACCAGAGGACCTAGGAGGAGGTACTGCTTGCTGGTCACAGGAGCTTAAGGGCAACCCAGAAGACAGGTTCTGGTGGCATCTGGCATTCAGTGCAGAGGAAGAGGATCTGAGAACTTCAGCACTGAGATAAGGGGTGAAGAGAAAAGGGATACATGGGAAAAGGCCCAGGAAACACCAGAAGTGAACTGCAGGAAGCAGTACACATGGCTGCTGTTTATAGTGTCCCTGGGTTGTGACCCCGAGTAGTGGGAAAATGACCTATGCCTCAAGAAGGGGACAAGGCTCCTTTAAAAGTCCAAATGAAGGGTGAGATTTTACCCGGAAACGGGGCTGAAGACCCTAGGGAGGGAAGGTAGCTTGTCGGACTTTTGCTGCCCCTGAGAGGGGTTCATTTTTGACTGTGTGACTTGGCTGGAGGGCTGAGCCACTGAAGACCTGCCTAGTGAGGTTGGCAACCTACAGAGGATGCCAGGAGCGGTGGGGGAAAAGGACTGCAGCACCACACCCAGCCAACAGAACGCACTCATGAGGTGAGTGTCATCTGTCACAAAGAGAAAAAACTAATCTGCAATTCAAAGTATAATTCATTTTTTGCATCATATTCATGTAAGAGACCCGGCTACTGTCCTTAATTTATTTCTGCTTCAGTGCTACCTAAAGCAAAATCTTTCCGGGAAGTAGTCACAAACCAGAGTTAGGCACTAATCTGCATTTTTCTAGAGGTAACAGTTCTCTTTAGCTCAACTGATCATTAATGGAACATAAAATTAAATCCATGAGGTGGCAGCACATCAAAAGACATTAATCTAAAATATGCCTTAAAGGAGTGAAATAAGGCACTAAAGTAAAGAACATTAAAGTATTGTAGGAGGTGCTGAGTGGCTAAGGGTTTTTCTACAGACAGGGCAGCACCAGTTTAACTTACAGTGCAACTTTACAGTGAATTAGCTACATCAGTTCAAAAGGCTATGTGGAGACTCATTTCAGTATAAACCAGTTTTATTTCACTTTAGCTTAAATTATTAGACACAAGTTTAAGCTAAACCAAAATATAACTCTTCACTTAAAGTCGTCCCGGTTAAAGTTGTTTTGTTGTTACATTGCTGATCAATTAAAGAACGTGCTCATTTAAAGCTGCATGATGCTCCCTCATAATGTTGTTTGGCAGCTGTCTGCTTTGTCCACTGCTTGCAGAAAGAGCAGCCCACTGGAGCTAGCTGGTTGGGGGTTGGAACCAGGGTGGACTGGCAGCCCCGCATCAGCTCCCCTAAGATCCCTCTGCGGCAGCCACCCAGCAGGGTATCAATTGCGGGGCAGTTCAGGTGTCCCTCCCCTGACTGCCTTGTGCTGCTCCTGCCCTCTGCCTTGGAGCTGCTCCTGGGAGCATCCTGCTTGCTGTACAAAGGGGGGGCGGGGAAGGGAACAAGGGGTGCTAATGTCAGGGTGTCCCCCTCCCCCCCTGCTCCTTTATCCCATTTCCACAGAGCGGGGGGGACAGGGACAACAATGGACACGACAGGGCTCAGGACTGGAGCTTACTGGCAGCAGCTGCTGTCTCAACTTGCTGATCTACTCAAAAAGGCAATGTGCTTAGAGTGGGGTCAGCCTACTTAAAGGGGAAATGCTTGTCTGTCTCTCTCTCTCTCTCTCACACACACACACAGCGTGTGTGTGTCTGTCTCTCTCTCTGCCATGCTAAGAACATAAGAATGGCCAAACTGGGTCAGACCAAAGGTCCATCCAGCCCAGTATCCTGTCTACCGACAGTGGCCAATCCCAGGTGCCTCAGAGGGAATGAACCTAACAGGCAATGATCAAGTGATCTCTCCTCTGCCGTCCATCTCCACCCTCTGACAAACAGAGGCTAGGGACACCATTTCTTACCCATCCTGGCTATTAGCCAGGATTAAGTTAAAGGACTTAACCTCCACAAATTTATCCAGTTCTCTTTTAAACCCTGTTTTAGTCCTAGCCTTCACAAGCTCCTCAGGCAAGGAGTTCCACAGGTTGACTGTAAGCCATGTGAAGAACTTCCTTTTATTTGTTTTAAACCTGCTGCCAATTAATTTCATTTGGTGGCCCCTAGTTCTTATATTATGGGAACAAGTAAATAACTTTTCCTTATTCACTTTCTCTACACCACTCATGATTTTATATACCTCTATCATATCCCCCCCCCCTTAGTCTCCTCTTTTCCAAGCTGAAAAGTCCTAGCCTCTTTAATCTCTCCTCATATGGGACCCATCTTAAACCCTAATCATTTTAGTTGCTCTTCTCTGAACCTTTTCTAATGCCAGTATATCTTTTTTGAGATAAGGAGACCACATCTGTACACAGTATTCAAGATGAGGGCGTACCATCGATTTACATAACGGCAATATTCTCTATCCCTTTTTAAATGATTCCTAACATCCTGTTTCCTTTTTTGACTGCCGCTGCACACTACGTGGACATCTTCAGAAAACTATCCACGATGACTCCGAGATCTCTTTCCTGCTTAGTTGTAGCTAAATTAGCCCCCATCATATTGTATGTACAGTTGGGGTTATTTTTTCCAACGTGCATTACTTTACATCAGGCCTGCACAACATGCGGCCCGCGGAGGCTCACTGTGCGGCCCGCAGCGGGGAATCAAAGGGCTCTGGGCTGCCCACAGCAGCGGGGAGCCCAGAGCTCTTTAAATCTCAGCCGTGGCCGGGATTCAAAAGGCTCTAGGCTGCCCGCAGCAGCGGGGAGCCCAGAGCCCTTTAAATCCCAGCCGCGGCCAGGATTCAAAAGGCTCTAAGCTGCCCACAGCGGCAGGGAGCCCAGAGCCCTTTAAATCTCAGCCGCGGCCGGGATTCAAAAGGCTCTGGGCTGCCCGCAACTGAGAGTTTTAAGGAGCATTTTGAAGAGATAATGAATTTGTTTACCTTACCATGCTGATATATTTTAGGCCTCAACCTGCCACAGCATCTTAACATGTGCTTAACTTTAGACATGTGAGTACCACTGACTTCTACCCACATGCTTAAAGTTAAGCACATACAGATGTCCTTTGCTGGATTAAAATGCTTTGCTGGATCAGCACCGTAATATATTAGCATCAATCACCAATACAGCTCTGGACAATGTGTTTAAATTCTGTGGCAAACATAATGGTGAGCCACACCAAGATAGCTACAGGCTGGGTTTGTTGGCTTTTAACTGCACTACACTAAAGAGATGGGGTAAATTTGTGTTTTAAAATGAGATATACTTGATCCTTTCCATTTAGATTATAAGCATTTGTGCAGGTCAAGCTCAGATCCTATGAACCTTTCCCTTTGAGAAGGAAATACTTGTGCAACTCATACTAACACAAGTGGCACTTTGTCCTCCTCCAATGGCCATTCCACATATCAAGATTTAGGAGTCCACTACAGCCTTCAAACTGGTGGATTAGTGCAGATAGCAAAGGTTCATATTTTAGATCCAGAGGCCATAGGTTCAGTCCCCCTTGCCAACAACCCAGTCCATACAGGGTCATCGCATTACTTTAGGATGTGAATGTGAATTCCTTTTTTTTAAAAAAAAAAATATGTTTTGATCTGAGAGCTTTCTTTTGTTACAATAGAGGAAAAACTTTAAATCCTCGCCCATTAATTTGAAGTCATATTAGTACACTAATTCTAAAGAAACAAAAATATATGAAAACCAGGAAATCAGAGTGAGAGCTCTTTGTGAAGCTTCTGACCCTGAATCCCCACCCGTTGTACACCTAATAAGAATATAACTGCATATGATGGTGGAGATTTTTTTCCAAAGCAGTGCTGAGAATTTAGCCATACATCTTCCATTAAAAACAACTCAGCTTCACTTATAGCCTAAACTGGGATTTGAATTTGGATGTTCAGAAACAAAATACCAGTGCACTCACTAATCCACTGCACACAACCTGCCCTCTTACAGCTCGTGTCCAATTTTAAAGGAAGTAAAACAATCTGCTTACCATCTCATCAGTCTCCTTAGAAACCATGTATGCACAAATGGGATCCAACAAGCAGGCTTTGAAGTGCATGGGAAAGAAAGCTATAGTACATATTAAGCAGCTGTATATTATTAATATACTGTCTCAGTGCATCAGAAAATCCTGTACTGATTACAAGAGTTTAATGGCTTTCACTAGTTCTTTGAAGGATTTATTTTAATCTTTACATGCAGACACACATATGGTCTGACATAGTCTCTAGGTGTTGGCCTTAAAACACAATTTCCAGAGAGAAAGGAATTTAGAAACACTCCCTGATCATCACTTCCAGAATTAGGAAAAAGGTAGAAGGATCAAAAGAGAAGACACATCTCCATTATCTCACAGGCTATAATTCAAATCGATGCTGGCATCACACACTATTTTTTTCCCCGTTTCGGACCAAAGCTCTCTGTGTTTCTAGCTCAAAGCAATGATCATTTTTTGGAGAATTATTCCCTGTTTACAACAGGATGGTAGTATAGTCCAGGGCTTCTCAATCTTCTTCTTTCTGGAGCCGTCCCCACCACACATGCTATAAAAACTCTACGGCCCACCTGTGCCACAATAGCTGGTTTTCTGAATATAAAATCAAGGGCAGGAGTTAGGGAGTAGCAAACAGGGCAATTGCCTGGGGTCCCATACCACAGGGGCCCCTGCAAAGCTACATTGCTCAGATTTCAGGGTCAGCCCCAGGTGATGGGGCTCAGGGCCCTGGACTTCAGCCTCATGCAGTAGGGCTTCAGCTTTCTGCCCTGGGCCCCAGCGACTGTAATACTAGCCCTGCTTAGAGGCCCCCCGAAACCTGTTCGCGCTCCCTGTGGGCCCCAGACCCCTGGTTGAGAACCACTGGTATAGTCTATGAACAATAAGCAACTAGGGAACATGAAAACAACATTGGCTGCCCAAGAGAAATATGTTTTCTAGTACCTGGGAGGCTAGGTTGCCAGACCTTAGGTAAACTTTATTTACGTATGTGCTAGAATCTTTCGGAGCATTCATTTATTCAAAATACCATACCAGGGTGCAAGCACATATGCACCTGTGTCACTAGCACAGACTAGTTACGTATATTAGATCCCATCCCAGGCTCTTTAATATACCCAAAATGATGGTACTCCCACATTTATTGAAAATAGATCAATGGACATTGTTAAACAGCAACTTGCACACTTCTTATCACCAAACTACTTGGTTTTCTCTTTAGTCATTTGCCATACCAGGTCCCATTTTCCATTTGGAAACACAGAAGGAACATAGTGGCTGTGACACTGACGGCTTTTAGGAGGTCACAATGCCCCAAGTTTGAATCTATCTTAGAAGCATTATTCCAGGCTGTCTGCAGATTCAGGCACCATTGCACTGCTTTACTCTCAAAGTTCTCTTCACACCCAGAAGATCTAAAAGCTATGGTCAGAAAGGAAGGATGATCACAACTCCCCAGAAACCTGTTTACATCCCAAGGCTGAGAGAACTCCTTTAAACTATTTACAGCCCTTTCAGTCTCTGTTCAAGATATCTGCACCTCTGCTAACTGCATCTTCCTACTGAAATGGAAATTTTACTTTTTAAAAAATACTGCTCTTTCTGGTTCTGTAGAATCTGCATATTGTGATATGTACTGAGGCAGATTTAATAGAGCCAGGATTTCTTATTATATCCTTTTTGGGTTTTGACAATTTGCTTTCTTAAGCTCTGATAGTAAATCCACACTGGTGAGCCCTTTCAATAAAAGGCACTTTAAGCTAATTTTGTCTCACTGCCTTTTCAAAGGATAGCACATTTGAGTTTTCCTCTTACATTTTTAAATGGTCTATATTGCTTCTAATTTCCTGTACTCTATGATGATCTCCCAGTCTTTGCATGTGCATGCATGCGGACACACACGCAACACTTGCTATCTATTTTTTTTCTTTAAGTAACTAGTCATACCAAGTAACCTCCCTAAAATTAGTTTGGGCAGTTTCCCAGAGCAGTAGTTCTCAACCAGGAGTACATGTACCCCTGCGGGTATGCAGAGGTCTTCCTGGAAGTACATTAACTCATCTAGATATTTGCTTAGTTTTACAACAGGCAACATAAAAAGCACTAGTGAAGTCAGTACAAACTAAAATTTCATATAGACAGTGACTTGTTTATACTGTTCTATATACTAGACACTGAAATTAAGTATAATATTTATATTCCAATTGATTTATTTTAGAAGTATATGGTAAAAATGAGAGTCAGCAACTTTTCAGTGATATTGTGCTGTGACACTTTCGTATTTTTATGTCTGATTTTGTAAGCAAGTCTTTTTTCAGTGAAATGAAACGTGGGAGTATGCAGGACAAATCAGACTCCTGAAAGGGATGCCTTACTCTGGAAAGGTTGGGAACCACTGTCCCAGAGGATAGCATCACTAATATTCCCCCTCTTTTATACACATTTTTGTTTCTATTTTTAGGTCCTTTAACACAGTATCATTTAAGATTCATTGCTCCTCTGCTTTGGTTTAACCCACATGGGCATGATCTAACACTGTTCATATGAACTCTGTATACTTAAGATGGGAGTTAATAGTAGAAAAGCATAAGATCTAGGCTTGAGTGTGAACAATGACTATGAATAAAATGTAGTCTCTCCCAAGGATGCTGTCTCTATATAGACATTAATTGCGTTTCAATTATACCTAAAAGCTCTATCATGTTTTTTCCCCTCCCATACACACGCTGGGTTTCTGGTTTAAGTCTGAGATCCATTTTCTAAGTAGGTTTGGGAAACATGAAACTAGAAGGGAGTGAAAGCACTTGCCAGTGCTAGGAAGAATGCAGGGACCCCTATGCACCTCAGTCTATATCTATCTATCTCATAGAACTAGAAAGGACCTTGAAAGGTCATTGAGTCCAGTCTCCTACCTTTGCAGCAGGACCAAGTAATGTCCCTGACAGATTTTTGCCCCAGATCCCTAAACAACCCCCTCAAGGACTGAACTCACAGCCCTTGGTTTAGTAGGCCAATGCTCAAACCACTGAGCTATTCTCATGCACTGCTACAGACTAGGGGCTGAATGGCTAGGCAGCAGTTCTGCAGAAAAGGACCTAGTGGTTACAGTGGACGAGAAGCTGGATATGAGTCAAGTGTGCCCTTGTTGCCAAGAAGGCTAACGCCATTTTAGGCTGTATAAGTAGGGGTATTGCCAGCAGATCGAGGGATGTGATCATTCCCCTCTGTTCGACATTGGTGAGGCCTCACCTGGAGTACTGTGTCCAGTTTTGGGCCCTACACCACAAGAAAGATGTGGAAAAATTGGAAAGAGTCCAGCGGAGGGCAACAAAAATGATTAAGGGGCTGAAACACGTGATTTATGAGGAGAGGCTGAGGGAACTGGGATTGTTTAGCCTGCAGAAGAGAAGAATGAGAGGGGATTTGAAAGCTGCTTTCGACTACCTGAAAGGGGGTTCTAAAGAGGATGGATCTAGACTGTTCTCAGTGACACAAGATGACAGAACAAGGAGTAATGGTCTCAAGTTGCAGTGCGGGAGGTTTAAGTTGGATATTAGGAAAAACTTTTTCACTAGGAGGGTGGTGAAGCACTGGAATGAGTTACCTAGGGAGGTGGTGGAATCTCCTTCCTTAGAGATTTTAAGGTCAGGCTTTACAAAGCCCTGGCTGCGATGACTTAGTTGGGAATTGATCCTGCTTTGAGCAGGGGGTTGGATTAGACGACCTCCTGAGGTCCCTTCCAACCCTGATATTCTACGATTCTGTACCTGGCAAGCTGCACTCTCTGGAAGTCAGCCATTTCATGGGGGAGATGAACATCACCTGAAGAGCATGCAGTGAGTAGGCATGCCTACACTTCCCAGCCTGGGTTTTGTAACCCAGTACAGCATGGTCACCATGCACAGCACTCATTTCAACTGCTGCTTTACCAGACTGCTGATGCACATACCACCAGCTCGGAGGCAGGAGGGCAGGGAGAGGGAATGGTTTTCCCCCATGAAAAGTGCTTTTCTGAAAATGGCAAGGTTTTGCAGGATTTCACTAGCATTTTTGCAAAACATACATTCCATTCAAGCTCTACTGAAACTGCTTCACCAGGCGTCTTTGTCCTTTTTAAGGATCTGTGTACATGGGTGGCTGCTCTCCAACTGCTGCAGGAACACAGCAAGAGGAAGCAACAGGGGGCACTCTCCTGAACCATCGGAGATCCTGAAGCATAGGACCTTACAGCAGTAAGCACCAGCACACCTCAGTGGTGGTGTAAGAGGAGGTATATCACTGCTTTATTTTGCTGCTTCCAGGTTAATGACTATTCTTAAAAACTTCCATTAGACTGGTGAACTTGTGTGTCATTGCTGAATTCTCGTTTCCTTCTTGCACCAAAGGCCAGAGGAACAGGTCCCTTTGGGAGAAGCCATCTAAGGCCAGCAAGTTCACTCCTTTTTCCCCAGCACACAGGGCTGTGGTTGCCTGCCTGGCATCCACCAGTCATCTGAAGAATAGCAGTTGCTCAATGAAAACGAGGAGTCCCCTTGTGGCACATTAGAGACCAACAAATTTATTTGGGCATAGGCTTTCGTGGGTTTATACCCAAATAAATTTGTTAGTCTCTAAGGTGCCACAAGGACTCCTTGTTGTTTTTGCTGATACAGACTTACACAGCTACCCCTCTGGAAGTTGCTCAGTGGTGGCTGAAGCATCACTTGGTAGGTCTGAAGTTCAGGATTTCTTTTGGGAGTATAAGCAACCACGCTTAGGGAGAGTTTAATTTGTATGTTAATTATAAACGTTGCTCCTTCCTGTTTTGGTCTTGAAAGAGTCTGGCATGTGGGACTGCTACTGAGGGAGCCTGGCAACTCCAGTCTGTATTATGGTAAGTGGCCACAGCACAATACCAAGTTCTCTTTGCTCCTGTCTTTCTTTTGCTTGCATTTTGGATGGATGGATGGATGGATATATATATATTTATTTATATTTTACCCCAGACACTCAATTGAAAAGACAGGCTCTGCAGAGACGGATACTCTCCTAGCTCACTGCCAGTCACTTCTGTGTTACTGAAATGCAGTGAAATTTCATTACTTTTATATTGAATCCTACACACCTATTTTTTCCCCTCAACAACTCTCACAAAGAGCCCAAATTTATTGTGTGCTTTGGTTCGTGCTGGACTTTCTTAAAGAGAGGAAGGATTTAGGAGCTGCTTATTTTAGAGGACGAGGATAAAGTGACCACTCACAAAGAACTGTGTGGACAGAGCTGACAGGACGAGCTGCAAACATGCAGCTTCACCATTTCTTTCTGTCCACACTGGCAATGCACCAGGATGCAAGGAATGGCTGCAGATGGAAGCACCATCAAAGCAGTCTGATCCAGTGGATAGGACACTGGACTGGGACTCTAGAGACCTGAACACTTCTGGCTCTACTACTGACTTGCTGTGTAACCTTGGGCAAGTTATTTCAGCTCACTTGTGCTTGTTTCCTCTCTCTCTCTCTCCCTCACACCCCCCCCCCCTTCCTTTGCCTGTTTAAATTATAAGTTCCTTGGGGCAGAGACCTCCTCCTTACTATATGTCCATACAGTGCTAGCACAATGGGGTCCTGATCTAGACATTGGAACCTCTACCAGGTGGTTCATTCACCTGCCAGCACTTATATAATTAGACAACATTCTTGATTTCAAGATACTGGCTTTTGTTTATCAAAGCAAAGCATGTGAGAATTCCTGTTTTCAGTAAAGGAGATTTACATACATTGCTGTCTACATGCATTAAAAAAAGAAAACCACACACATCACCACCCAAACAAGAGTTCTGTTAACTTACCAGACAGGGTAATTGCAGGAATTGAAATTTACAACATTAAGGCAAAGTGGAAAAGTAAGACTCTTACTGATTGAGTATTTTCATTGGCACCTAAACTCAGATATTTTGTGTGTGTGTGTGTGTGTGTATTTATTTTCATTTTGGCTCTGTAACTGGTTTGTCATTCCTTGCCACGTTGTATTTAAGTCTAATCATATGTTCAGCAATAAAATACCTTGAGAAAGTAGAATCTGAAACAAGAGCTTATTAGAAACAAGAGATTATATTTCTTTTTACAGAGACAAAAATCCCTCACAAAGCAACTGTGACACTCCAGCCATGCAGAGTCATGTTAATATTTACCCATGTGCTGGATCCAAGGCAATTGCCCTTGGCTGGTCAAGGTCTTGCCAGAAGAGGACTTTTCTAGATGTTCCATTGAGATTAGCAACTTCTATCCTATTGGTTTCTGAGTCTGTCCAGTACAGCTTTTTCCCAATCCAATCACATGCCAGGCCATCCGGAGAAACCAGACCAGAAATAATGACATTCTGCACTACATTCCCAGTTTGGTTCAAGTACGTTTGCTTGATGGCTTCTTCGCTCACGTCTGTCCAGTAAATGATGCCTTGTGAGTACTGAAAGTCAACCGCTGCAGCATCTTCTAAGCCACTGACCACTATAGTGGACTCTGGCTTCACTCCTCCAGCATCCACCAGTCTGACATCCCGACGATTGGCGAAAAGCAGAAGAGGAGAAGCTATGGAAGGGAAAGGAAATCATATTAATGTTACCAATGCATGCAATTTTAAAATTGCGGGTATAAAGCAGAGTGTGTGTATCTCTTCCTTGGACAGTGGGAAGCTGAGAGAAGAAAGACTGAAGTTTCACACCAGGACTAAGTATATACTACCCACAATACCTATGACCTATTTCAATATACCAGAGTGAAAAGCACAAGAATGGTCAATTAAGGAAAAACAAAGGGGTCCAACTCCATCTATCACGAGGTCTCCCAAATAACCGTAGTCTAGATTACGTCTGTGTCTGTCTGCTCCTCGCATATCATACATCATGGGCTGAGCCAGGTCCAAACATGTCCCGGTTAAGAGGATTTAAAGAGACGTTAATATGGACAAAATTAGCGTTTCCTAAAGTAGTCAGGCAACATGACTACTTTAAACACCCTTTGGCTGTGCGCTCACAGCCTCCAACTCAATTGAATATGCTCCAAACCACATCGTGGATTACTTTGGATGCACTAAACCTCTGTCAATCATGAGGCTGGGGTTTGGAAGATACCAAAGTCCATGGTGGTTTAGAAGGCACACAACTGAATTGCACGGAGCAGCAGTGCCACACTAAGGCCTAGCACAAGGCTCATCACTAAAACACAGAGCTTAAGGTACCAGTCACAGAACCTTGAATCTCTGCTACATGAACATGGTTGGAAACCACTCTACTTAGGGGCCTACCAGATTTGCAGCCATGAAAATCACATCATGAACCACAAAATCTGGTCTCTAGCTGCTCAGCTCTGAAAGCAGCACTGCTACCAGCAGCTGCAGAGAAGTAAGGGTGGCATGGTATTGTCACACTTACTTCTGTGCTGCTACTGGTGGTAGCACTGCCTTCAGAGCTGGGCAGTAGGGCTGAAGCCACCTCTTTCCCACCATCCAGCTTCAGGCAGTACGGCCGCCAGCAGCAGCGCAAAAGTAAGGGTGGCAATACCACGGCCCCCTAACAGGCTTGCAACCCCCTTTTGGATCCGGGCCCCCAGTTTGAGAAATTCTGCGGAGAAATTACATACCTTTTGTGGGTGGGTCATAGAATAAATAGCAAATTTAGCAGACGTGTAACACATCTATTAAATTTGTTATTTATGCCATGACCAACTCACGAAAATTGTGTGATTTCTCCATAATTTAAGTACACTCCTAACAATACTGGATGACGTGAGAAATCTCTTCAACATATCCCTCCAACTTTCACTAAAGAAGAAGGGTCTTGTATTCTAAGTCAGGAGATCTGGATTTTGCTGCTGGCTGTATCAGATTTCATGGGACCTTCAGCAAGTGCCTTTGCCATACCTACCTCTGTAGGGATGTTGCAAGACTCAATTTGCTAATGCTCGTGGAAGCCCATAGAGACACGGAAACTATTATGACTGATTGCTGATTGCTACTGCTCACGTAAACTCCATCCCCAATTTAACCTCATGGCTTTGAGGTCCTGTATATCCTCTTCAATCCTATTCCCAGGATCACTGTTGTCTGCTAGATCACAATAACTGTTCTCCAGCAAGGATACATTTCCTGTTCATTGTATTACGCCCAACAGCTTCTTCCAGAAGAGGACAAGACCTAGTCCTCCTACAGGACACTGTCTTTCCCAATCAAACCAGCCAGTTCATGTTAATAGCATGATTCCCTTCCCTCTGTATACTCCAGGGAGTTAAGGGTATCATCTTCCCTTCTGGGGAAAATAAAAAGCAGAAGCTTGTCATCAGACTGGCTCCATAAGTGGCAGCCCAGTGCAGTAATGCAATCATACAGGGCTTGCCCAAGAACACCAGTTGACAGGAATGCTAATATTTCAGAAGTGGGCACCAGCTGCTGTGAGTAGCAGAATTTTGCTTCTACTTAGTTCGCCAATGGTACAGTAGATCTCTACTGTAATCTAACACAGAACTGTTTTCATTTACCAAACTATTTGTCACCTTGAGTCCGCCACAATAATTCCACAAGCTCAAGCAACAGCTGCCAGACGTCTATGGTAATCAATCGCTGGCTTCCCGAAAAGACGTTCATCATTCCAGATGATGTTTCTGCCTCCTAAATGCACTCACAGTTGAAGATCCAAACACTTGCCACTCAATTCAAGAAACAACACTCAAAACAGACCAGCAAGGACAGATGTGTTATCTCATCTTCTATGGCCTCAAGCCTGTCCTATAACTATCTTCAGTTTCCAATTCTTGTTACAGTATATAATGTATGATAAAGTTAGCTCTTGATATTGCCTTTCAGATTCAATTCCTTCTGTACTTTAAAAAGAAATCAGTTTATACGCTATTTTACCAGTTGACTGTGCTGGCAGCTTTGTGACATACTAATGCCTCTCTTGTGAACCCTGGCCTCCAGTTACACTCAATCCTCTAATAGCTACATTCATGGCACAGTGCATGTCATTGAAAAGGGTAGACCGTAAAGCACATGTGACAGCAGCATATGTATGTGTGTGCAAGCAATGGAGGTCAGCTGATAGGTTTTACAACTAAGCTTCAGCTGAACTCAAATCATGCCTAAGGATTCAGGCTATTTTTCTTTTTATTCTGCATAGTCTATTTGAATTTTTTTCCAAGTCAGGAAAAGGCTGTTTTATTTTTCTTTTTGGAGGAAGTATACACTTCTGAAAGTAATAAGGAAAATCCAAATCAGCTGGTTGCTTGGTGAGGCTGGGTAGCAAGGAACAGGCAATTGTTACTATGCTTGTTTAACTGAAAATGTAATATCTGTCTTCTAAAGTATTTAAATCAAGAAAGTTTATACAGCTTGAGGAGAATTATTTGTTAGGAAATGAAATCCCAGTAGTGCTTCCATCTCATTTCTAAACTTGCCAAATTCTACCTCCCCCTCACCTTTGGAACACTAGTAATAAATACCCATGAAAGCCCAACAGGTTGGTCATTGAAACAAAAATGTCTAAAATATAAAATGTTTTTATTCCCTGCAACTCACTTGCATGTCTATTTTAAATGGCACAGCATCAAGCCTTCTGAACAACACTCCCACAGGTTGATGGTACAGGAGTCTACTCAGACTTCAAGTTCTTTGGGGGCAGAGAACTTTTCAGTTATGCATGTCACTTTACATAAGCAGTGGCAATATGCAGCCTGCTTAACACTGAGGCCATCAAAAAAGCACATGCACTGATAAAAAAAAAAGAAGTACGAATCCTCTACCAAAAAGTGAGTGTTGGGTGGAAGTAAAGGAGAATGACAACATTCATCTGGACTTTTTCCCCCATACTGAAGACAACGGAGTGACTGTTACAAATACAATGAAGTCACGCAGCCCCAGTTACCAGCAGAAGAATTCAACATCATTTTAGCTAAAGATCAGACCTGAACAATGTCTAACCCAATCAGTATCGATATTAACCCAGCTCTCCTTCCCTTTCAACAGGCTCCAGCCTACAGTGAGCATCAGTGGGCAAACAGTGTACAGATACACATTAAATCACCGGATTCCAGGACGTCACTTTTCTGCTCCCAACACCTCCTGACTGAAATGCAATCACATCATGTCGGCTATAAACACCCAGCAAGGAAAAAACACTGACCAACTTGCAATTGTGTTTATAATTATACAAACTGATTGGTGAGAGTAGCCAGAAATTCTTTTTCTCAAGACAATAAAGATGGATTTTTATTCAGTTTCCATTTGCAAAAACAAAAGTCACAAGTTAGTAGAACAGGGACAACTGGAAAAAAAAAATTCACCCCCTCCAAAATGGTCTATTTTGTTCAGTTTAGATTTTGACTAGTGAGGTGCAGAAATCCATTTAGGAATAACAACTACTGAGATGAAAATAGTAAATAAATCACTTATTTTAACCAAGATCCATTTTTTGTTTGCAATCCTGCCAGGGTGGGGAAAGTTGAGACCCTCCTGACTTTACAACTAAAATCAAAGACAGAAGAAGAGCAATGAGCTGCTCCAAATTCCAAGGCCCCGATGTGATTAAATCAGGCTATATACCACAACTAAAGATGATGGCAGTCTTCTGATGTAGTAGGAGGTGAGGAGAGTACTGAATTTGTGGGAGTAAGTGACCTGAAAGCAGCCCAAGGAGGATGTTAATCAGATAATCTTGGACAGCAAAATGCCTAGATGGACAATACCGACCTTATTAAAAATCTAGTTAATGGATTAATGTGGTTCTATGCAGCCAACAAAAGCAGGCTTGAAGAAAAATTTCACTACTCATCATCTTACTACCTTAACTGAAGTCCCTAAGATGCTGTTCACTGTTTGGTAGCATTTACTGCCACAACAATCTTGACATACAACTATTTCATAGTAGTTCAAAACATAAATGGTGAGAAACAAAGCGAGACTTTTCAGCCACTGGAAAGTCAAAGTCCTACTCTGACGAACCAGTAGCAGCAACAGAGATAAGGTAGACTGGAAACCTAATTTACTGCTGCATGAACAGTAAAAACAAGCTATTTTCCAGGAGATCCAAGGTATTTTCACTGATCTGTTGGGGCACTTCTATTTTTTTCCTTTGACAGAACAGAAGCATTATGAAGAGTGACAGTGGAAGCTTCCCTCAAAACCATGCCGCTTATATGCCTCAATCCTGACCTGCAGAAAATACCCTGAGGAGTGAAAGAACAGTTCACTCTCCAGGACTCATTCAAATCCTTGTTGTCTGAGGGCTACACTGCACAGTTAGGTCGACGAAAGGCAACTTATGTCAACCTAATGATGTCAGTGTCTACTCTACAGCCTTCCTCCCGTTGATGTAAGTGCCAATCTACACTAATATGATAACTGCACCTCCAAGAGAAGCATACGGCTTATGTCGGTGTAGTTAGGGTGAGGCAGAGTCTGTGTACATACTGCGTGCCTTACATCGGCTGCCGGCTGCCTTGTCAATTGCATGGCCGAAGTCATGAAATTGACAAGGAAGCTGGACAGCTAGAGCCCAGCTGCCCCCTCCTTCTCTGGAGAGCTGGGTGGCTGGACCCCGCTCCAGGTGGCAAATGGGGAGGCAAGAAGCCCCAGATAGGGAGCAGAGGAGGAGGAGAAAGTAGTAGCTTTTGTTCACTGCAGTCTTGAGCTGGATTTAAAATCTACAAGTCAAAGGCTCTGTACCCATTTCCAATTATTTTCCCATCATCCTGTCCTCTGCCTCACCTTTGGGCCATAAAAAAAACCCTCTATTACTTCTGATGTTCAAGTGAACTGGATTTTTCTCATTTCTTCTAGACATAACAGGATACAATATTCCTTCCTGGGAATGTTATTGCATGATTAACAAGTCCCACGTTCTCAACAGAGGATTTGGCTTGTAAACAAAACTATTGTGATCAATGATGCTCCTGACTTCTGTAAATTGCTTATTACAGAAAAATGATTTATACTCTGAAAAGGGAAGAAGCATAAATATTAACAGGATAAGTGTGGACCACAAACTGCTTGTTAATATGTTGTGTGTATTACCACCCAACTGGAGTGACAACACTTCAGTCTAACTAAAAAAAAAAAAAAGTATTCTTTTTAGTAAAGTTTGAACAGTTCATATTTTTCCTTAATAGGCAATATTTAAAACATCTGTACACAGCTTGAGCTCTCACGATCCTTTTTCGAATAAAAAATACCACGAACACTGTATCAAATAAATTCTAAACAGATAGCAGCCTAACGCTGCAGAAAATTACAGAAGTCCTATTCCAGTCCTGAAATGAACGTAATCATAAAGCTACCTCTCAACCACACTTTATCATACAAGGAGGTATTATACTTTAAATAAAAAACCAAACAAACAGATTTTCCACTAGTAAGAAAAGCATGTATTTGGCTATCTACCCACGGTAACTATCTACCCACGTGTGGCTACATCATGAAATAGACAGAAAATACAGATCTGTACTGTTACCTATCAGCAATGTGTTCTTGGGGAACCAGGGCACAGTACTCAGCCTGCCTGACTCCCAAAAAACCTTCTCTCCTCCCTCCCCACTTCTGCATGAACGAAAACCAATCAGAAGAAAGACTCAGGGCTTGGCTACACTGAACAGTTGCAGCGCTGGTGGCGGCTTTACAGCGCTGCAACTCACTCACCGACCACACTTGCAAGGCACATACAGCACTGTATCTCCCTGGCTACAGCGCTGCATGTACTCCACTTCGGCCTGGGGAATAACGACTGCAGCGCTGGTGATGCAGTGCTGCTCCGCAGTGTGGTCACCAAAAGCTCTGTTATAGGCCTCCAGAGGTATCCCAGAATGCCGGTTCAGCCACTCTGCTCATCAGTTCGAACTCTACTGCCCTGGCCTCGGGTGACCTGCCCTTTAAATGCCCTGGGAATTTTAAAAATCCCCTTCCTGTTTGCTCAGCCAGGTGTGGAGTGCAATCAGTGAATCTTTCCAGGTGATCATGCCTCCACATACCAAACGAGCCCCAGTATGGAGCAATGGCGAGTTGCTGGACCTCATCAGTGTTTGGGGGGAGGAAGCTGTGCAGTCCCAGCTGTGCTCCAACTGTAGGAATTATGATACCTATGGGCAGATGTCAAGGGCCATGTTGGAAAGGGGCCATGACCGGGACGTGCTGCAGTGCAAGGTTAAAGTGAAGGAGCTGCGGAGTGCCTATTGCAAAGCCCGCGAGGGAAACCACCGCTCCAGCGCTGCCCCCACGACCTGCCATTTTTACAAAGAGCTGGATGCGATACTTGGGGGTGACCCCACCGCCAATCCGAGGACCACAATGGACACTTCAGAGCAGGTGGGGGAGGAGTGGGGGAGGAGGAGGAAACCAAGAGTGAGGGTACTGGGGTTGGGGGAGACACCCCGGAGTCCCTGGAGGCATGCAGCCGGAGCTTTTCTCAAGCCAGGAGGAAGGTAGCCAGTCGCAGCAGCCAGTACTTAGTGGAGGACAAACAGAGGAGCGGATTCCCGGCAAGCGGCTTTTATTTTCAGGATGGAAATTTTTCGGGAGAGGAGGGAGGGTTAGGGCTGCATGCATGCATGCCTAGATGTAGAATAGCGCATTGATGTGGTCTATCATGTCACGGTAATTGGCCTCGGTAATCTCTTAGTTTCAGCCAGAGCATGGGCAATGCGCTTGCGCAAGTTTATTGGAGAGCCACTGTGGTCCTTGTCCCAGTCAGGCTAACGCGTCCATGCCACTGTGCGCGAGGGGTGGGGGGACCATTGCTGCACACAGGCAAGCTGCATAGGGCCAGGGCGGAATCCGCATTGCTGTAGAAGACCTCCCGCTCTTCCCAGGTGACCCGCAGCAGCGAGATATCTTCCAGGATCAACTCCTGTGGAAAATGTTGGGAGAGTGTTCAGTGTAGGTGCCCCTGCAGCGTGTTTGCTTTCCCAACGCACAGAGAACCCCAGTACAGTACAGCCCTGAAGCAATCAGTCCCCCTTACTCACCATTTCGGGGCTCCTGTGGGGTTATGTGCTCTCTTTGGTATGGGAAAATTATGCTATTGTGAAGACTGTTACTCCTTCACTGTGTGGGAATAACTGTCTGAGATATAAACAATGCTGCCTCTGTTAAGTGTTGCCTTTTTTGCCTTTCCACAAGCAACCTTGAGTTCTCGGCTGCCCGTGTTATCAACAGCTCAAAGACTCCAAAACCTCCGAAGAAGCCAGCGTGAAAAGCAAAGAAGACCTGCTGCAAGCAGTTATGGATCACTCTGCCACAGAGAATCAAAAAGTGCAGGACTGGAGGGAAAGGGAAAGCAGGATCCGCCAGAAAAACGCAGCGGCCAGGAAGAAAAGCACAAAGCAGCTGATAAGCATCCTGGCGCCAAGCGGACTCTATCCAGGCGCTCGTAGCCATGCAGGCAGAGCACTACCGCGCCACCCCCCCCCAGTCCCAAAGCTCTTTCCCTTGTGCCCCAATGTCAGCTCAAAACCCCCTTCCCCAGCATCCAGGTTCTTTACCACCAGCTGCCTCCAACACCTGTACGTTCACCAACCAGCCCTGAGAACTACGACCCTTACCCTCTGCACTCAACCCCCATCACCATGCAGTATAGGCATCCTGAAGTGCAGCAGTCATTGCACAGCACTCCAGACAGGACATATTCAAACCTGTGACTGTACAGTTCCCCACCCCCCCCCCCTGCCCTTTTAGGTTCCCAAAATGTTGTGTGTCTGTCAATAAAGTTATTTTCTTTTCAATAAATGAATTCTTGGCTTTGAAAACAGTCTTTATTATTGCAGAAAGTCAAAGATACCTTAGCCCAGGAAAGAAACAGGCACTGCAAATCAGCTTAGAAAAAAAGATTCCTACTAACATTGTAACCACTGCACTTCACTCCCTGTGCAGGCACCAAACATTACTGTTGGTTTTCAGCCTCAAATTCCTCCCTCAAGGCATCCCTAATCCTTGAAGCCCTGTGCTGGGCCTTCCTCTAGTAGCCCTGCTCTCTGGCTGTGCAAAGGCACCCAACATTGAACTGGAGGTCCATGCCTGACTGAATCTTTCACCCTTCCTTCACAAATTCCTCCCTCAAGGCATCCTAATCCTTTCTTAGCAAACGGCCAAAAGCCCCTGTGCTGGGCCTCTCCTAGTAGCCCTGCTCTCTGGCTCTGTAGGCCCAAATTCAGCCTCCAGGCGTTGAACCTCGGAGGTCCATGCCTGACTGAATCTTTCACCCTTCCCTTCACAAATATTATGGAGGGTACAGCATGCGGATATAACGCTGGGGATGCTGCTTTCCCCCAAGTCTAGCTTCCCATACAGAGATCGCCAGCGCCCTTTAAATGGCCAAAAGCACACTCCACAGTCATTCAGCACCGGCTCAGCCTGTAGTTGAACGGTCCTTGCTCCTGTCAAGCTTCCCTGTATACGGTTTCATGAGCCAAGGCATTAACGGGTAAGCGGGGTCTCCAAGGATCACAATGGGCATTTCAACGTCCCCTACTGTGATCTTCCAGTCTGGGAAAAAAGTCCCTGCCTGCAGCTTCCTGAACAGGCCAGTGTTCCGAAAGATGCGTGCATCATGCACCTTTCCAGGCCAGCCTGTGTTAATGTCAATGAAATGCCCACGGTGATCCACAAGCGCCTGGAGAACCATAGAGAAATATACCCCTTCCGATTAACGTACTCAGATGCTAGGTGGGTGGTGCCAGAATAGGAATATGCGTCCCATCTATCGCCCCTCCACAGTTAGGGAAACCCATTTGTGCAAAGCCATCCACAATGTCCTGCACGTTCCCCAGAGTCACGGTTCTTCTTAGCAGGATGCGATTAATGGCCCTGCAAACTTGCATCAACACGATTCCAACGGTCGACTTTCCCACTCCAAACTGGTTCCCGACTGATCGGTAGCTGTCTGGAGTTGCCAGCTTCCAGATTGCAATAGCCACCCCTGCTTCTCCACCAGCAGGGCAGCTCTCAATCTCGTGTCCTTTGCCGCAGGGTGGGGGCGAGCTCAGCACACAGTCCCATGAAAGTGGCTTTTCTCATCCGAAAGTTCTGCAGCCACTGCTCGTCATCCCAGACTTCCATGACGATGTGATCCCACCACTCAGTGCTTGTTTCCCGAGCCCAAAAGCGGCGTTCCACACGGTGCTGAGCATTTCCGTGAATGCCAGAAGCAATTTAGTGTCATACGCGTCAGGCGACTCGCTATCATCGTCGGACTCCTCATCACTTTGGATCTTAAGGAATAGCTCAACTGCCAAACGTGATGTGCTGGCGAGACTCGTCAGCATACTCCTCAGCAGTTGGGCTCCATTTCCCACAGAAATCGCGCTGCACAGAAACCGTTGAGAGAGTCAAGATGGCGCCAAACGTGGACGGAAAAACAGGGATTGCTGGGATGTGAAGCGATGCATCACGGGGCGTTGGGACAGGAAGCAGAATGACCCATACCCTCCGCCCCCTTCCCACAACCCACGGCACCAAAATGGGACAAGGTGCTCTGTGGGATAGCTGCCCATAATGCACCACTCCCAACGCTGCTGCAAATGCTGCAAATGTGGCTACACTGCAACGCTGGTAGCTGTCAGTGTGGCCACACTCCAGTGCTTTCCCTCCTCAGCTGTACGAAGACAGCTGTAACTCCTAGCGCTGCACACCTGCAAGTGTAGCCAAACCCTTACAAAAAGTGATGAAAAGGCAGCGGAAGACACACCTAAACCCCTCCGGACAAGGGTGACAGGATTAAGGAAACTCCCCTAGCTTCATTTGCATTGGAGATGGGACAAGGAGACATCTCTATTAGCATACAGAATGGAGAACAGAGATTCCAAGGCAAAAACTGCACTGAACTCTGGGACCAGCAAAGCAGGAAAGCACTGCCTGATGGGGGATCTCTGACCAGATGTTAATGAACTCATGCCTGCACACACCCAGCTCAGTAGTTATCAGATCAATTCGAGTAATAAATCCAAAATACTGAAGCTGCCTAACTGCACTGTGAGCTCTCTAAAGAACACTGCCCATAGCCACGAATGAGCAGTTCCTATTGTCTAGCCTGAACAAAACACCTTTGGTATACTTCTTTGAGCCATCAGTTTACCCATAAACAAATCTAGTGTTCTCCCTTGAACCATTGTTCTTTCCCTGAAAAAACCCCTACCCATGCTCAAGTAAGTGTTCCAATGCCTGGATCCAAAAACTTCATCAGTTCCACTGGGACTTCATCTTCTCCTGACTGATCATGCTGGGGGCTCTGCCTGTCTCCAGCACTCCAGACCCTCAGCTACCACCACCACCTGGGACCCCCGATCAATTCAAGCTTCATGGAGTGGTGAGAACCCATCTCTCTCTCTAGGTATAGCCTTCTGACCCTGACTTGTGTGATCAGTTAATTTTCTAAACCTGACTTTTATATCAAATGTTAAGTTGGATTTAATATTATAACTGTTGTATTTGTTTGGTTCCCCTATGGTTATTACCTGGCAATAAATAACTTTCATGGTTAAGCTGGTTGCTTCTCCCGCACCTCGGTGGGTGTTTTTTGGCTTCCTCGTTCACTCTGCAGAACGTTCCCTGTATCTAAGCTAAAGATCCCTGCAGTGCCCAAAAATCCTGTGGGGTCTACTCATCACCAGAACAATTATAACATGGAAATGGGGATAGGGACGTGCTGAACCTGGGGCATATGACAGTGCAACTTGGAAGTGCTGCTCGACCCAGCCTGCTCAAGTGTACTCTATTCTAGTCCGATGCCCATGCATACGAAGGTGACAGCTTGGAAGCGCTGCTCAACTAAGCCTACTGAATCCAGGGACATATAAGGGGCCAGCTTGGGAGTGCTGATTAACCCAGCCCTCTCAGACACACACTATTAATGTGTGCATGTGTTCGTCTGATTCTGGGGCTGGAAGAATCCAGCTCTGGGGAACCTAGGTCCTGTAGGATAGCTCCATTGGGAGGGAACTTACAGAAGTAGAGCTCCATATGAGAACAAAAGGACACAAGCAGTACATTGACATCACAGAACCCACTCCCCTCCCCCAGAAGAGTAACCCTAATAAATGAGCATACCCCAAAGTAACAGGCAAATCTGGTAATAGTACCTGTATACTCATTGTTCTGCACACTCGCTGCTAAACAGAGTATGAAGGGGAAGAATGGTTTATGGTTAAATTGAATTTGGACCCAGATCTGGGTTCAATTTCCAGCTCTGACATAAACTTCAAGAGTGACCTTCCGCAAGTAACTTAGGCCTTCCTACCGCTATACCGGCAAAACCTCTTGTATGGACTCAGTTATATTGCTATAAAAGTGCTTATACAGGTATAGCTTGTGCTGGGTCACTCGACTAACTTAAGCTAGATTGGTGTAAGCACAGTTACACGGCTATAACCACATCTATCCTAGGGGGTTTACCAGGATAGTAATGTTGGTAAATAAAAAAAAATAAACCACATATTTGACACAGCTGTGCCCATAAAACTTTTAAATGTAAACCAGGCTTTAATCCACCTCTCAGGTTCCTATTTGTAAAATGAAAATAATACTCCTTGCTTTCTTCTGCCCTTTTCTGACTTGTCTATTTAGACTTGAACCTCTTTGGGAGTGAGGGTGTGCGAGGACTGTATCCTAGGGAGTGCCTCTCATGCCCTATATGTTCTACTAAATACAATTATTAATAAGGTGATTTTGAAGTTATGTAGAGAATTGTTATACTTAAAATTAGATAGACCCCTAACAGGAGGCTGGCATACTTTATGGAGTTCCCCCATGGTTAACTTCAGCACGAGGCATTCCTCTCTCTTCTCCAAACCTGTGCAGACCTTATACCTGCAGCCCTTGAAAAGGTTTCAGATGAGGCTTGCATAAGGGACTTTATATTCCTACATGCCTAGTGTTTATTCTGCACGCTTTCTGTGTGATGCCACCTTTTTTTTCTAGCAGGCCCGATGGCTCAGTTCATGGGGCCCAGCAGCAGTCAGCCATCAGAAAGGCACATTAGCAGCTAAGTAGACAAGATTTCCTCAAGAATGAAAGGGTTGGGGAAAGAGAGAAAAGACTCAAGCCTTGGCTGCACAGTCAAAAAGAACCCATGATCACGTACTGAGGCAGACAAGAAGAGAGCATGGCATATACACACAAAAGTTTCCTTTTGCATTTTGAATGTGCCTGCTGTATATTCAGTGAGCACAAGCATTTTTCCTTTCCTTAAAAACCCAAGGCTCTGCCTTCTGCATCCCAGCCCTGTTTACTGAACTAAGAGAGCCATAAATCCATTGATCAACTTCAAAAGACAGATTAAATGCTGATCTTCCTCCAATAAACGTACACATTAAACTTGTCAAGTATGGTCCTCTAAAAATGGGAGACTATCGCTTTCATCCTGGAAAAAAACAAATCACTTTCAAAAGGTGCATTCCCACTACAGTTCCAAAGTTACTGAATTACATTGCTGCAACAGGGAGGCAGTGGGTACTAGTGTGTAGAATAAAAGTCATGGAATCTGGAGTCCTGGGTTTTAGTCCTGGCTCTGCCCTTTGTGTAAATGTGGGCAAGTCACTCCAGCAGTTTGTCTCCACACACTAATACACATGGGTAAAATCAATCCATGCATTGCAAATGCACCCTTCTCTGTGTTACTAATTACCTCAAAGGGGTACTGTGTGGCTAATTAGTGGATGTTCAGAAAACATTTCAAGATCTTCCAGGGGGAAGGTGCCTTAGAGAGCAGAGTTCTCCTACTGACTTTAATGGGAGTGCCATATATGAATGAAGGGGTGGGGTCTGGCGGACAATAGGCCATTAAAAAAAATAGTGCTCCAATGGGTGTTTTAAATGCATGTTTTACAAGAATATATTTTCTTCTTCTCCTCCTCCTCCAGCAGCATTTGTTACTAATTTCCCTTTCCAAACTGTGAAAGGAAATGTCTGAGCTACCAACCAAGGAGGATTCATTTACACATTTACTAGATTTAGAAGGAATCAATGTTTGAAATTCAGAGGGAGAAAAATGATGGTATTTAAAACCTTGTAAGAATACCCAATATTTATATATAGAATTTGTAACAGATGTCAGAAGAATTTTTTTAAAATTTTACTTTTTTTTTTTTTTAACAACCTATATTTTACACTGTTTACATGGTTACACTAAGCACAAACCAGTGCAAAGTAATCCAATCAATGCTAGCAGCCCAAAATATGAAATATTTTTAGTGACAGTTTTGTTTATACACACTAAGTATTACAATGAGTATCATATTGCTGAATGCTACAGACAGCTTGAAAAGTCAGTGATATATTTGCCAACAGGATAGAATAAAAAGGAGCCTGTTTGCGTGCAGGCAGGCACCTATCATCCATACCAAAGAGTGCTAAGGCAGCTTTAATTATAAATATGAGTAATTTGCCTTTTTTTTTTTTTAATAACTTAAAAAGACACCTGGCTTGGCTTGTAATATAAGAAGAGCAATTCACTTCAGGGCCTTTAAGGCTGGAATTTCCAAGGAGCCTAAGGGATTTGGGCACCTAACTCCCCTTAACACAAAGGTGAAAATTCTAGCCTGTATTTCTAGATTAACTTTCCCACGTCCAAATACCAGAGGTCAAAATCTAGTTTAGTTGCCAAAGACAAGGTTCGTTGTGTTAATTCTTCTTGAACATTTGTGCATGTTGCAGAACCCTTTGCACAGTCAGGCATTATTATAAAGTGACTGTTCAAAAGATGCTAAGGACCACAACAAGGGCTGTGGATGTGGCGGTTTGTGCCCCTCAATATGCCTCTGACAAGGGAAAAATATGCATCACACCAGCACCTGACCACACTATGCTTAGGCTGAAGTCACCAGGACTAAAACTTACTAAAAATTCAAGACATGGTTCTATTTTATTATGACTAGCCCTGAACTTTACTAAAGCAAAGCTGCATAAATCCCAGTAATACAGAAAGCAAGATAGTGATTTGGATGACATGGTCTCACAAAAGAGTAAGATGCCTGCATTATAATCCTGCACAGGCTATCGAAGATGTCTCGTTCTCCAGGATAATGAGGTACAGCATGTCATTTACTTCCTCCCCCCCTCACCTCCACATGCAGGTGGGTGGGAGAGATGGGGAATGGGCAAAGTTTGGCTTAACCTCTCACTTGCTGGCCACAGAGAGTGTCAAATATATGCATCACCAGCAGCAAATTAATATTTCTTGGATCAGAGTGTTGCTAAATCTCACAATATTTTGTGTCTTTCTTAGAGCCCCAGCTCGGAGAGTCATGAATACATGATAGGTTTCAGAGTAGCAGCCGTGTTAGTCTGTATCCGCGAAAAGAACAGGAGTACTTGTGGCACCTTAGAGACTAACAAATTTATTTGGGCATAAGCTTTCGTGGGCTAAAACCCACTTCATCAGGCATCTGATGAAGTGGGTTTTAGCCCACGAAAGCTTATGCTCAAATAAATGGTGGATTTTAGCCCACGAAAGCTTATGCCCAAATAAGTTTGTTAGTCTCTAAGGTGGCCACAAATACTCCTGTTCTTTTAATTAATACATGAGAATCTATTCTTTCATTAAAAAAAAGAGTAATTTTGAAGCCCTAATCGTCAAAGAGAAGCTTAAAGAAATGGGCCTCAAGTATACCTAGAAGGTTCAAAACTCAGAAGACAAATAAAGAATCCCAAACATATTTTCAATCTCGTTACTTTTGAGGCCTGACTCATGATTTCTGAATGCTTGGGGTTGCCATTACTGAAAGTCTTATGAAAGTTATCAGGTTCAAGTAAGGTTGTCATTCCCCCAGTCCAGATACACAAAAGCTCCTTCTTCATACCACTATATGAAGGGGATTTAATTAAAACCACTCAATAAATAATACTGTTGCTAGCATTACAGTAGCGCCTAGAGGCAGCGATGAGCTGCCAAAATCTTAACAACCGGTTCCCTATAAAAAGTTCTGATTTAAAGGATGTGCCACAGTATTTATTTTTTGAACCTACAGGGTTACCATACGCCCGTATTTTCCTGGACGGTGATTTAAGAACCAAAAAGCCTGACATGTCCGGGAAAATATGGCTGTATGTTAACCCCACCTAAAGTTCTTTCTTAAAAAGATGGGCCTGAACTAGAAATGAGCTCCATTTCATGTGTGGGTCCCCGCCACTCCTTGGGGGTGTGCTAGGGTGACCAGATGTCCCGATTTTATAGAGAACAGTCCAATTTTGGGGTCTTTTTCTTATATAGGCTCCTATTACCCCCCACCTCCGTCCCAATTTTTCACACTTGCTGTCTGGTCACCCTAGGGTGTGTACATGTGTGAATCCCAGCTGCTCCCTGCCCCCTTCATTGAAGCAGGTGTGCAGGATTACTGCCCTGGGAACTGCAGAGCACCAGTGGACATGGTGTGGGGCAGGGCTAGCTGGAGGCAGGGGGTGCGGGGCTGGCTGCAGGCAGGGGCTGCGCAACTGGCTGAAGACAGGAGAGTGTGGGGTTAGCTGGAGGCAAGGGGGTGCAGGGTTGGATGGAGACGAGGGGTGTGGGGTTGGCTGGAGGCAGGGCAGGGGCTGACTCCAGCGGGGTGCGGGGCTGGTGCGGGGTGGCCAGAGACAGGGGGGTGTAGGGCTAGCTGGCTTCAGGCAGGGCCACAGGGGTGTGTGGCAGAGGTTGGCAGGGCTGGAGACAGAGGAGTGTGAGACTGGATCACTTCAGGCAGGGAGGTGCGAAAGGGGCTGGCTGGAGACAGGGCACGGGGTGCGGGGCTGGTGCTGGCTGCTGGCAGGGGGTGCGGGCAGGGTGGCGGGTACTCATGGGGAGAGTGTCTCAGAGTAGCCCGAGCAGCAGGATTCAGCCCAGGCCCAGCAGAGCAGCCGGGAACCCACCAGGCAGCAGCGAGAGCTCCAGGGCCAGGGATCAGGGGAGCAGCAGCAGCAGGGTCAAGCAGCGGCCCACATGGCTCCCACAGCGCAGCGCCCCCAGCGGCTGGAGGACGAATTACACACTTCCCGGCCAAAGACCATCAAAGCCGCAGCACCCCCTCCTTGCAGAGAAGCAGGTTAACAACTGGTTCTAAAACCTTCAAAATTTAACAACTGGGTCACACGAACCAGTGCGAATCGGCTCCAGCTCACCACTGCCTAGAGGCCCAACCAAGATCAGAGCACCACTATGCCGGGCACTAAGTGGATAGAGAGAGAGAGAGAGACAGAGAGAAAATAGTCCATGCCCAAAGGAACCTACAATCTAAACAGACGAGTCTAAGGATGAGAGGGGAAACTGAGGCAGAGATATGAAGGGACTTGGCCAAGAGTACACAGCAGATCAGTGGCAGAACTGGGAATAGAACTCAGGACTCCCAGTCTGGTCCACTAAACCAGTGGTTTTCAACCTGTGGTCCACAGACCCTTGCGGGGCCACAGACTATGTCTAAGACTTTCAAAGGGGTCCACACCTCCATTTGAAATATTTTAGGGGTCCACAAATGAAAAAAGGTTGAAAACCACTGCACTAGATCACACTGCCTCCCCAGAATAATTTCAATGCATCTTTCCAATTTTAACCAACATTTACAGTGGCATTTTTTTATAAGTATAAAAAGTGGGTCCTAAGAATGTAATGTGGGTAATGGTTTTGGACTGTGTGTCTGGAATTCTCCTCTTCTTTCCTCGCCTCCCCGGAACTATGAATTATCTTTATCAATAGTAATCTTAAACATTATATGTCTTACTTATAGGGACAACCACATATTAGTAAAACTGGTAGCGACCTTTAAATATTGCTTTTTAATAAATGGACAATAAGTTTTTAAAACTCCATGTTACATTTTCTGAGTTGTGTGGAGTTTTTGAGTAGTTTTGTTTTTTGTTTTGTTTTTTGGGGGATTTTTTGTGCGTTAATTATAAGTTTTAAGAAGCAGAGATTTATTTCAGAGTCCTGGTTTTCCTTGGCAGTCTACAGTTTGTCACTGCTAACGTTATTATTTACAACAAAATATAGCACTCTGATTATATACAATTTCATTTCGATTGGACTGAATTAGTTTATTTCCCTGCAACAACCAATTATCTGAAGAGAATGTTCCAAAAGGGGCCATCAAAGGTGCTTTATAAAAAATATGCAATTTGGGGGTTTGTTTAGCTTCTGGAGGCCTGACAGGAACTACCAGAGTTTGTAGAGAAATGCTAAAACTCAGGAGGCGCTGTGAATTTACCTATTCTTGTCTCATCCTATTACGTTAGCTACTTTAAAGATTATCAAAAGAGGAAGGGCAGCTGACTTGATGTAGCACAGACAAGGTGGCTGGGGTAATATCTTTTATTGGACCAACTTCTGTTGGTGAAAGAAACAAGCTTTCAATTCAGCGCATACAGCCTTCTGTATCAATGGCGTGCTTCCAGAAAGCAGAAAAGGGCAGTGCCTAGCATTCTGATGGACTAGAGATAACTTATTTGTGGAGCACTGCTTTAAAACAAGACTCCTCCAACTTTATCACTGGCAGATGACATATTAATATAGAGCATCTAATACAGGGCATCTTATGAACAGTCCCCACGACCCCACCGCGTTCACAACTGCATGGATCACCTTTCTTCTCTTTGTGATCTCATTAATATCTGTGTAGCTAACACAAACTGCTTACATTAGGAAAGTATAATATGTATAGTTGTCATTTAACAGCTGGAAAAAAAGGAGAGCCAATACCATGTGACCAGCCAACTCTCCACAGACCACCAAGCAAGTAAGCGACCACGGATCACAATTTGAGAACTGCTGCTTTATGACATTACAAAAACAGCATTTCAGCAGAGAATTCAGAGGTACTTACGTGGCACTGCAGAGAGACGAGACAACCCTTCCCGTCCATTTTCAGTTTCATTTCAAGGAAAGAAAGTCCTTGGGGAATAAAGCCATCCACATCTGGTACATTTTAATAAATAGAGAAAACTTCTAAAAGTTATTGCAAAACCATTGGCTCTCGGCAATTCTTGGTTTCTGCATTGTGCAACCTGTATACCTCGTTAGTTGTGAGAACTGCAACATGATGCCAATCTAGCCCAGCTCATGCCAGACGTACAGCAGGACCTATCCAGTCTCAACTCACTGCTCCTCTCATTTTTTTCTCCTCAGTTCAAAAACATGTCTTTTACATGATCATTTTATGGAGAATTAAAGTTATGCTCTGGGGGACCCTTACACGATTTATGTTAATGACAGGGCAATATATAAAAGTCACCACCAGCTTCCTTCTCCAAGAGCCCAGCTGTTTGTGCTAGGATCCATGGATAACTGCCAATTTCAAAGAAAATTTCCTGCAAGGGGTAACTGTATAAATAAATTTTGGACCTGCAGGGGGATTGGAGGGGACAGTAGGACCCATTTACCCAAGAACTGTGTGCACACTGTGGTGAATGTTAGCACTTAAACTTTACTGCGCAGTAGGTAGCTTATAATCCACACCTGAGAGATGAAACAACAACAAAAGTGTAGAGCAGCATCTTCAAAACTAGTTATCAATTCTGGGTCTCCGATTTGAGATCCACAACTGTCTGATGTTCAGAAGTGCTGAGCACTCTCAGGGCAGGTCTACACTACAGGGTTAAGTCGACCTAAGTTACACAACTCCAGCTACGTGAATAACTTACTGCATGTCTACAATGCGCTGGATCAATGGAAGAAACTCTCTCATTGACTTACCTTATGCTCCTCATTCCAGAGTTGACAAGAGAGCAATCCGTAGTCGATTTACTAGACCTTCTAAATCAACCCCTGGTGGATTGAACACCGTAGCATCGATCCATGGTAAGTGTAGACATGCCCTCAGATTCCAAAAATCAGTTCAAGAAGTCTCAAACTAAACACCCAAAATGAGCAACCCCACAAATCAGCAGCCACTTCTGGAAATCTGAGCATTGAGTGCTGAGTTAGTTATGGCTGGGCACTTCAAAGGAGTCAAAGGGAGTTTTTAGGCATTCAACTTCCATTGAATTTCAATGGTATTTGGGCATCCAACTGCTTAGGCTCCTCTGAAAATGCATAACTGTTTAACTGTGAGAGTATTTGACTATTGGAACAAATTACCAAGGGTCATGATGGACTCTGCATCACTGACCCATTTTTAAATCAAGATTGGATGTTTTTCTAAAAAATATGCTCTAGGAATTATTTTGCGGAAGATTTATGGCCTGTGTTATACAGGTAGTCAAACTAGATGATCACAATGGTTCCTTACAGCCTTAGAATCTACGAAAAACCCAGCTTAAATCTTGAGGGAGACCTCCAATCCTGCCACTAAAAAGCAGAAGTCCTTTACGTGCACTGCACTGCTGTGTGTAGTCCACTAAGCCACACTGCCACATGGTAGCGAGTTGCCAGTTCAGATGCAGATAGCTGTCTAGGAGGGAGCTTGGCACTGTTACCAATAATGACGGAAAGAAAAAGTACCCTGAAAACTGGTAAAATATCTGATTTTGATCTCAAGTCTCCATCAAAAAATTATTCCTATTCAGCACTGATATGTCTACCACAGAGCGGGGTTTGTTCTTTAATTTGCTCTCAAGAGCCAGCTGGCAAATTTACAGTTCCAGCCCTAAGCTTTTAAAATCCTGATGAAATCATCATTCAGATCCCAAGAGTCTGTTTCTGTCCTCCAATATGCATGCATTATGCAAAGTATTTGTGCATCTAAAGAGCCAGCAACAGCCTGAAGTGCTACTGTAGCTCCACACATTCCTGGTATAAAGACCGGTTTATTCAGGTCAATGCAGGGACTGAACCCAGGATCTCTGGATATAAAGGTATGAGCCTCCACTGCTTGAGATAAATGACAAGGTACAATTAGCTTGGAGGCAACCACAGAAACAAACATCTATGTCTGGTCGAGCCCCATGGTTAAAGTATGTGTTATGACAACATTCATCACTAGCCACCAAATTCCCCCCCTCCTCCAAATTAAGAATGGTTCAATCCAATGTGGGAGGTCACTGCCCTATACAGATACCTATCATCTCAAAGAGATCTATCTGGACTATAGACTATTCAGTATACAGCTGTGACCACCACATAGGAGTCTCCCTTCAGTATACAGTCATTAGGTAGCCACCTGGATACCTGTGACGGTATCATACTTAGAGCTAATTTAGAGAGACCACTAGAAGTGGCAGCAGGTGGATGGACATACTCTGTTATGTCTACACTGCAATTAGACATCCGCAGCTGGCTCGTGCCAGCTGACTTAGGGCTCGCAGGGCTCAGGCTAAGGGGCTATTTAACTGTTGTGTAAACATTCAGGACCAGGCTGGAGTCCAGGCTCTAGGACACTGTGAGGGAGAAGGGTCCCCAGAGCTCGGGTTACAGCCCGGAGGTGAACATCTACACCACAGTTAAATATCCCCTTAACCCACGCCTCACAAGCTTGAGTCAGCTGGCACTGGCCAGCCTGGGTTTTTTTTTTAACCATAGTGTAGATATACCCATCATGTGTAATTTTAACCCCTTCTTTGGAGCCACTGGGCCATAAAGTGTGACATGATTAAACTTATCCATACAGTCAAGTTAATGTCAAGTCGCTCTCAATGCAGGAGGCAGTCTGTTTCTTTAAATCCCTCTTCGTTTGTATGGGACATCACCATGCCACTCCAGAACTAGCTCATACGTTTCCAGAGGCTACGTTTTGGTTCCACACTTTTCAGTACATCTTTGAGAAGACTACATCATATGGGCAATTACAGATGGCAAAGTCATTTAGCTACAAGGACTAGATGTACACCATTTAAGGGTAGGACTTTGAAAGTCCTAGACTGCTCACTATACATGTCTTTAAAGGAGATTTAAATGAAAAACAGATTTGAACAACAGAAGCACCTCTGCATTTCCTGTGGTTTATCAAGGACTATAGCGTAATTCACAACAATACATTTGAGACATTACCTCACTCACCATTTGAGACAAAGACATCCTTGACATTCCCTCTACAGCACTCTGCCCTCAGCTGACTCAACACCCTGGCCCTGAAAAGCTGCAATACCAGCGGTTCTCAAACTTTTTTACTGGTGACCCCTTTCATATAGCAAACCTTTGAGTGCAACTCCCCCCTTATAAATTAAAAACACTTTTTTATATATTTAACTCCATTATAAAAGCTGAAGGCAAAGCAGGGATGGAGTGGAGGTTGACAGCTCACGACCCCCCTGTAATAACCTCATGACCCCCGAGGGGTCCCAACCCCCAGTTTGAGAACCTTTATGCGATACCCTGTGTCTTTTATGAGAGATACTATTGTGTAACACAAGGAAAATATATTTCCTACGAAGGTGGCTAGAATGCAACAATTTGTGCAGTTTGTTCTGGGCACAGGAATACTGTTTGTTAGAGGACCACATACAGCAGTGCCTAGGGGGCTATGGCATCCCTTCAACTTCTCTACTTTTGCAGTTTTAAATCGTCACTGTGTCAACACTGGGGCTGCACTCTCTCTGTGTGGCTCTAAGACTTCTTGGGAGCACATCCCATGGTTCTTGCCCACGCCTATGAACTCTTCCCCACTGATCTGTGGGAGACCTTGTCTGTCCTACACAATTTGAAACACACTATGACTAGCTTAACCAGAAATAAATCGATACAGTTATTTTTTATTCAGATTACAAACAACTCTCCAATTAACAAGTCAACGATGCAAATCAAAAATGCTGGAATCATGAACATGCCTCTAACATCTGTTCAAAACAAGTGTGGATTCTCCAGCACAGAGTGAGCAGAACTATCACAGAAGCCTCAAATCTCTTTGCCTCTAAAATGTGTAAAGAAACAGTTGGATTTATTGAACAATAACAATAAAAAGAGTGGAGAATCTTCCTTCATGTAGTGCCAGCAGGACAAACACTGCTGACCTCAGAGAGAAAAAAGAACCGTAAGGAATTAATTTAGTTTAATCAATGTTCTTGGCTAAAGCAGAAGTATCTCCAAGAAGGAGAAGTTTACAAAGCTGGGAATAGGTTATTGTATTCATTTGCTATGTTAGAGGGGACAAATTAAATAATATCATGCTTTTATTTATACTGTTGGTGTTACAGACCAGCTTAAATTGAATTTTCGACTCCAATTCCCCCCCAAAAACCAAACTAGAGTATCAATAAAATGAAAACTTGAAAGGAGACACTACTAGTCAACTTACCTATTGTTTTTATTTGAATCCTGTAACAGAAAAAGTTTTAAGCAGCTATATCTGATAAAAATTAAAACTGATTGAAATGGACTCACAAGCCTTGTGTAAAACCACAAGCTGTAACTCCAACTTTGTACCACAGGACTCCTTTGGCCCTGTTTTTGCTAACTTACTTGCGCCTGGCACACAAGTTGCGTAGGTAACAGACCTCTCTGAACAGTTTGACATGGGAGTTTTTTTTCTAATGAGACAGTTATATCTTGGAAAATGCATCATTATAAGAAAACGTGAAACAAAAAGATGCAGAACTGTGCTTAACTGAGTCTGCTACGACATGCTTTCCATTGAGCCCCTGTCCCAGTGGATAATGTTTGTCATCAGATGATAGAATACTGGCCTAACCAATTCTCTTTCTCAGCAGCTCTCTCTGCATTTCACAGAGGCATTTGATTTTCAGGACCAGACTTCATACATTTAATACAGATGTAAGGAGAAAGCATCTTCCCAGCTTTTGTAAAATTCAATCAACTCCTTTGGAGTCAGCAGAACAGAACAGAACATCTGGAACTGGAAACAATGCAGACTGGAAACAAGCATACCATTTTCAAGCTTCTATTTGCTAAAGTTCTCACGAAATTTTTTAAGCTAAATCTGCCTATAGTTGTAGAACAAACTATTCTACTCATTAAAAGTCAGGAACCTTTATTACTGAGTAGCAATCTGCCAAACCAAAAAGAATAAGTAAGTTTTTAAAAATGGAATAGAAGAACAGAAAGTTCTTTTCCTTCCTTCATATGCAGTTGGTATCTGAAACCCATACAAAGGAATGCTGCCAAGTTTAGTCTAGATTGATATATTCCAAGGTCAGAAGGGACCACTGTCATCATGTAAGTCTGTATAATACCGGCCACAAAACTTCCCCCAAAATATTACCTAGAGCATATCTTTTAGAACAATATTCAGTCTTGATTTAAAAACTGATATTGACAGACAATTCACCATGATCCTTGGCAAACTGATCCAATGGTTAATTACCCTGTTATCCTTACCGTTAAAAATTTAGTCTAGTCGTGGATTACTGTATATATTCATTCATAAGCTGAATTTTTTTAGTAAAAAAGGGAAGCACCAGAGAAGGGGGTCGGCTTATGAACAGGTATAGAGAGGGAGACGTGGGACACAGCCCCTTCCCCCACAGAGGGAGGAAGGAGAGGCAGCAGAGCCAGAAGGGAAGAGGCGGGGCCAGAGCCTTTCTGCTTCTGGCCACGCTGCTCTTCCCCCAGCCTCTGAAGCAGCTGCAACTCTGCGGCTGGCAGGCTGCAGCCGTGCTGCTTGGCCCTGCCCCCCAGAGCAGGCTGTGGCTGCGCTGCCCAGCCCGCCGGAGCACACTGAGGCCATGCAGCCTGGCCCAGCCCGCTGGAACACACTGCGGCCATACCACCCAGTCTGGCCCGCCAGAGCAGGCTGTGGCTGCGCTGCCCAGCCTGCCAAAGCAGCTCCAGCCAGGTCAGAGACATCTTCCCCTGGCCCTCCCCAGATAAGGTGGGAAGGGATGGGATGGGGAGAGCGGGCAGGTCCCGGGCTAGGGTCATGTGGGGGGTGGTCACAGGAGTTACTCCCCTGACTCCCAGCTTCTTTCCCTGAAAAAAGTTTCCCCACCAGTTGCTGTCCCAGCCCGTCAGGGTAAGCAGCTTGCATGCCGGGACACTTTCTTTACTTAGGTTTGCCTCCATGCCTGCAGATGCTCGAGGTAAACAAACCATCTCAGCCCACCAGCAGCTTATCCTGATGGCCCGGGAGCCAAAGTTTGCTGACCCCTGAATTATAGGGTCGGCTTATAAACAGGTTATAAAAATTTTCCATTTTTATTTATCCATCTTGGGGGGATTGGCTTATAAACAAACCAGCTTATGATCAAGTATATACGGTAAACAAGAAATTACCTGGATCTTGGCCCAAAACACCAACCAAATCTTTGGGTGTTCAAGAAGTTTGATTAACTCCTTCACCTGCTGTTTGCTACTGTAGCCTTTGTGTAGCAGGATAAGCCATCAGCATTCTTTGCAGTGTTGACATACCAATGGGCACGAAGAAGAGCGAGAAATAATACAGCCACACCAAAGTACATTCTACCAGCGCTCTGTGTACCAAAATCTGAGGACGTATCTACACTTGAAATGGTACAGTGGTACAGCTGCGCAGCTATAGTGCTTCAGTGTAGACCTACCTACACCAACAGGAGGGAGTCTCCTATCAATTTAGGTAATCTACCTCCCCAAGAGATTGTCTACATCAAGGGGTTGGGTCAGTATAACTACATCTCTCAAGGGGGTGGACTGTTCACACTACAATTGATGTAGCTGGGTCAAGCTAGCTTTTTAACAGAGATCAGGCCTGAGACAATATCCAGGCACTTTTTTTTAGATGATTGGCTGGTTTTTTATTATACTATTTTTTTAATTTGCCTTTCACTGTTTTGGCTGGCCCCACTGCAATATCCTGCAAAAGGCTACTTCAGCAGTATTTCTGGTCATTTTGAAATCAGGGAATACCAGACATCTCACGGAAAATACAGTTCTCATGACATTTCCATCTCAGTCTTCTAGGCCAAAAAGTTTTGGATAAGCATCCGAATGTTGGTGGGTTCTTATCCAAATCAAACCCGATTCATGAACTAGCTTGGAAAAAATCCATTCACGAGCAGCAACCAGGAAGCTTTCCTGAGATACCCGGGGAAACTCTCACAAGCCCAAGATCTCAACATTTGCACAAATAAAGCCTTTCCCTTCAAAAAATTAAGTCTCTAACCCAGTGGTCCCCAACCTTTTCGTTTGGCGGGAGCCGGACAAAGGACCATGGCAGCGGTCGAGCATCTGCCGAAATGCTGCTGAATTTCGCCAGCGACGCCTCTCAATGACGCTGCTTGTTCAGTGGCAAGCGGTGTCATCGAGAGGCGTTGCCGCTGAAATGCCGCAGAAATTCAGCAGCATTTCGATGGATGTTCGACTGCCGGCCAGGACGTGGGCGCATTTAGATGCCCCCGTGGGCGCCATGGCACCCGTGGGCACCACACTGGGAATCCCTGCTCTAGCCTTTCTGCTTGCAAAGGCAATCTTCCTAATATGAATTAATACAGCACTGTCCTCTGGAGACTGCATATATATATTCCAGAATAGAGATCCACAGCATAGAAATTACAGTTATCTCAAGCATGGTCAGAAAGTGGTAAATATTTTCTCACAATGTTCGGGGGGGGGAGAGGGGTGCTAAATTTTGTCATGGAAACTCTTTGGTTTCAAAAAAAGAAAAAAGTCAGTTCTGTCAAAAACCCAGGAAGTTTTTAATGAAACATTTTCAACAAAAACTTGTGTTACACAAATATAGTATTTAATTTGGAAAAAAGTTTTCCAACAAAACGTTTCAACCAGCTCTACACCACTATCTGCCTCTGCTGTAGTTCATAGCTCTCACAAGCAGAAGCCAAGTGAAACTGACAAAAGTCCAGTTTCACTGCTGCTAGTCAGACACTATGCTGCAATGTGGTCTATTTTATATGGATGCTGGGCAAAACGGTAAGCTGCAACAGAGGCAAACACAGGAAACCAAAACAACAGAGACTGGGGAAGGGACAGAGTATCAGAGAATACCCATTTGCAGCAGCCAAGAGGATATGAAGTTTGAGTTGGAGAAAAGGAAGAGAAACACCTCCAGCGGCCAACAGGTCAGGAGCGGCGCCAGGGTTTTTGGCGCCCTAGGCGAGGATCCTTCCGCGCTCCCGGTCGGTGGCAATTCGTCAGCAGGTGGGCGGGTCCTTCCGCGCTCCCAGTCTTCGGGGCACTTCAGCAGCGGATCCCAGAGCGAGTGAAGGACCAGCCGCAGAATTGCCACCGAAGACCCGGAGCATGGAAGGACCCCCCGCCGCCAAATAGCCACCGAGGGCCACTAAATGCCACCCTCCCAAATCCTGGCACCCTAGGCGACCGCCTAGGTCACCTAAATGGAAACGCCGGCCCTGCAACAGGTACAAACAAAGGGAGGAGAATCAGCACATTTATTAGACATCCAATTATGAATTCTGTGTTACAATACTCTGTTACATTAATGCCTAGAGGCCCAAACTGAGATCACAGCCTCATTGTGCTAGATACTGTACACATACATCATAAGAGAGAGTCCCTACCCGAAAGACTGTACAATTTAAAAAGAAGACAAGACAAGACAAAGGAAGTATCTCCATTTTTCAGATGGGGAACTGGGGCACCAAGATTAAATTATTTGTCCAACATCACACAGGAAGGCTGTAGCAGAGCTGTGAATTAACCCCTGCTCTCCTGGGTCTCAGCCCAGGACCTTAACTATAAGACTATCCTTCCTCCCCTAGTCCCCCAGGTAAACTGTCTGAACATCACCCTTCAATTCCCTAATAGCTGGAGGTTGGGTGAATTTCGATTCTCACAAGGGTGACCCTGCTGGTACCTCTGGATTTGTCTACACTGCTAAAGGAGGTGTGTTCCCTACCTTCGGATAATTAACGCGTGTGAGCTGTCACCAGGTGAAAACAGAGTGAAGACAAGACACTTTAATTTCACCATGGCGTAAATTCTCTGAGGTAAACCCCAGGCTAGGGTAAAGGGCTGACCTCAAAGAGTTTACCGCCTAGTACAACTAAAGCGCCTGGTCTTCGCTCTGTTTTTACCTGGACTCTTTGCCAGTATTCATCATTAGAGTGCCTCCTTGTGGCTGCATTTGGGGAATCTCTGCCTGGCCATGCCCCCTTCCACCTCTCATTCACATTGCGCTCCCACCCCCACACACACTCCAGGAGTTGCAGTTCTTCCTCTTCATGGCTTGGGCCTCCAGCTGGGTCATTACAGTTTTCCCCTTCCAGGGTATCAAAGTCTCACTGGACTGGTTGACCAGGTATAGTTCCCAGCATTCCTCTAACTCACAGCTATGCCACTTCCCCCAGGGGCTAGTAGGGGATCCAGTGCCTACCCGCTAGTCTGGGTTCCAGCTCAGGGACCCTCAAATCGGCAGCCAAGGTCTGTGTCATCCAAAATCTGGCTGCTGTTTCCCTGAGTTTTTTCCTACTCGACCACTAACAGGCTCCTGCTTCACCACCCTTCTGGGTAAATCCTTCCCACAGGTTGAGCATCCTAGGGTACTCCTCTCCCCTGAGTTTCCCCCTTTCCCACTCTAAACCCAGAGTTACTGTAAGCTACCACACTGCTACCTTCTTCTCCCCTCACTTCTTGGCCTTTTACCAGTCCCACTCGCTCCTGCTCAGTTAGGAACCATCCTCAATCAGGAATCACTTATCCAGTCTAAGCCTCCCTCAGTGGGGGTCTATCAGGTTACCTGGTCCCTTCTGAGTCTCATTAACCCTTTCCAAGCTAGTGTAGGGTCAACACCCCATCATACCTGATTACAGCTCACACACATTAGTTATCACATGGTAAAGAACATCTCCCCCCCCCCCTTTTGGGGGGGAGTAAAGACAAGGCCAGTCTTTATCTCCCACATCCCATTTGTATCTAGCATGAGCCAAGCCATTCACACATCCTGTGTCAGAACATGGTAGACAAGCATACCACACCAGCAGACAGCACATACACAAGCTGACTGTGCACTGTTTAGGTTAGGAGCTAAGCCAAGTTGTCTGCTGTGTTCTGGAAGGAAACATGGTGTTGGTCTAATTAATTGCCATAGAGGAATAATGTGAAAAATTTTGTGGTAAATCTAAGTCTTGGGCTTTAAGAACAAAAGTAGCCATCAAAATCCTCTAAAATAAATGTTATTTTAAGAGCTTAGGAATTTTCCTTTTAAAGCTATAACCAGTTGTTTTTATGTTTTAATTTACTTCTTGATCCTTTCAGATGATTCTCTTACAAATTATTTGCCTAATTTGACAGCTTTTCCTTATTTCATAAACAAGAGAAATAATCACACTGCTTTCAAATCCTCTTATGTAGAGAAAACACAGAAGTAGCAGGAGACAAATGGAAGAGCTTAGAAAGGGTCCCATCTCAACTTCAGATGTTGCAGTTTCCTCCAGATACAAAGAGGAGAAAGAAACTGTCTATTATTCTCTTTCAGGTTTGCTATGACACATACAAGGTTTTTTTTTCTGTCCATAGCCTTGCCACCTGTACAAACAGCCAGGCCTACCATTGTTATATCTCAACACACCCATCCGCCTTAGTCACATGAAAGGAAAGTGAAATTTAACACAAAGCTTCCATACATCCTGGAAGATGTGTCTGAAATCACAGATACAAAGGTCAAGACATTCCACGGGAAGGACCTTAGGCCTGACTTACACTAAAAAGTTAGGTCAACCCAGCAATGTTGCTCAGGGGTGTCAAAAATCTACACCTCAAGCAATGCAGTTAAGCTGACCTAAGTCTGTGTATAGACAGTGCTAAGTCGACAGAAGAATTCTTCCATCAACCTAGGGCTTGTCTTCACTAACAGGGAGATCGACTAGAGAGGGTCTCTTGTCAACACTACGCAGGGAAGACACCGCGGTGAGTCAACCTAAGCTACATTGACTCCAGTTACATTATTCACCTGGCTGGCGTAGCATAACTTGGGTCGATTTACCCCGGTAGTGTAGACAAGGCACTAGCTACCACCTCCCAGGAGGCAGATTACTTATGCCTATGGAAGAACCCCTCCTGTCAGCACAGCGGCCAGGTCTACACGAAGCGCGAAAATCGATTTTAGATACGCAATTTCAGCTACAAGAATAGCGTAGCTGAAATCGATTATCTAAAATCGATGTACTCACCCGTCTTCACCGCGCGGGATCGATGTGCACGGCTCGCCATGTCGATTCCGGAACTCCGTTGGTTTTGGTGGAGTTCCGGAATCGATGTAAGCGCGCTCAGGGATCGATATATCGCGTCTAGATGAGACGCGATATATCGATCCCCGAGCAATCGATTGTAACGCGCCGATACTGCGCGTCGTATAGACGTGGCCAGACTGTCTACAGTATAGCACTACAGCTGTGCAAATGCAACTGTGCTGTTGGAGAAAAATTTAGTGCCGCTTTAGCATTTCAAGTGTAGACAAGCCCTTATACAGAGGGGAGCAAGATACCTACATAGGAGATAACAATTACCATTTATATTATAGTAACACCTAGAGATCAAAACCAAGATGCCCAGTGTGATACGCACTGGATAGACACATAGTAAGGGACTGTCACCACCCTAAAGGGCTTATGATCAAATAGACCAGAGACACAAAGTATAAGAGAAACCAAACATCATTACCCCATTTTACAGCTAGGAAGGGAGGCATAGAGATTAAGCAACTTGCGGTCACATGCAGTCTATGGCTCAGCCAAGAATTGAACCTAGATCTGCGAAATTCTACATGAAGTGTCAGCCATACAGCCATCCTCTCTCTCTTTTTGGGTTCAACAAGATTAGACCTTTTTGCTGTTGAATTGTCTTCCAAACGAACATTCACATGGTACTATGAGGCCTATGTTTTTTATCGTGGCAAATGGAAGAAGAAGAAATATTTCAGTCACTCTAACTTCCTGGCCCCTTGACAACCTCTTCAGCGACTCGTTATAGTGTGTATGGTAACACCCATTGTTTCACTTTCTCTGTGTATATATATCTATCTTCCTACCGTATTTTCCACTGCATGCATCCGATGAAGTGGGCTGTAACCCACGAAAGCTTATGCTCAAATAAATTTGTTAGTCGCTAAGGTGCCACAAGTCCTCCTGTTCCTTTTGAGATACAAATTAACACAGCTGCTACTCTGAAACCTAAGAAATTAGGACTCAAAGATGCAAAGCTAAAATAATCCAAAACTCAGGTTCACTGAGGATATAAACAACAGGGCACAGAATGGGTTAAAATCTACCCATCATTAAAAACATTTCTTCACAAATACACTATTTTTGCAATACCTACAAGAATTAGCTTACTAAACTGCCTAGTTATCTATGGGTTTGTCTACATGGTGCATTAGTCCACACTAGAGGGATGTAAATTCTAGTGCGCACTAGTGTGCTGCACATGAGCTAGCCATGTGGCCCCTACTGGTGTGCATCAAAACTTCCCTAGTGTGCTTTAATATAGTCTCATTTCAACCCATACATTAACACACACTAAGGAACTTTCAGTGACTGTCAGCAGGATCACACAGGCCCATTAAGGCACAACACACTGGTGAATACTAAAATTTACACCCCTCTAGCACAAATTAATGCATCATGTACACAAGCCCTATTTTATTTCTCTCATGAGTCAATTGCTCATCTCTATGGAGGGAATCGGCCAAATTTTGGAAGGGCGTTGTACAAGGATGTGAAAATAATGTTTGGAAGTGGTATCAGAGAAAAGAAAAGGCTGAATTGGAGAGAGGTGCATTATGTTTTTACATTAAAAAAAAGTGCAAACTAAGATGGTGCATGACAGTCACCATCCTGATCATTCTGGTTTGTATGCATCCTTTTCCTCCACCCTTCATGTGTGTGGCTTTTAGGCTGTCTTCACTGCTTAAAGGCAGATCACTAGTATTTTACAGCAAGATAGCATCATGTTTTACCTCAATGTAGCTAGGTCAGATAAATCCCAGGTGAGGAGAAGGGGGAGGGTATGGTAATGAATGACCAGCTACCCTGAGATAAAACTTGCTTTGTCTTCACTAAGATTTTACATCAAGACAGCTAACTTGATGTGAAAAAACACACCTCTTTTACCACTGAAGACAGAGCCTTGTTTTACACTTAGGGCTGGCTACACTCGAAACTCCAAAGCGCTGCCGCGGGAGCGCTCCAGTGGCAGCGCTTTGAAGTGCGAGTGTGATCACGGCGCCAGCACTGGGAGAGAGCTCTCCCAGCGCTGCAGGTACTTCACCTCCCCGAGGGGATTAACTTACAGCGCTGGGAGCTAGTCCCGTGACTCCACACATACTACCCTCCGGCATCTTCTGCCAAACCTGAGCTCTTCAGTCTTCTCCCGTTTTTACCATAACAGTCACCCCAATGCCTCCAGCTGTAGTACAACCCTGCTCCTCTCAGCAAGAACCGCCCCCCACACCCTCTCTGCTGGGAGTTCATCCTTACCAAGGGAGCATCTCTCACTCCTCTGGGCCCCCTCACCATTCTCCTCGGTCCAGCTCTCCAGCGTGGAGACGTGAGCTGATATGTATGCTCCTCTGCTGCTCTCCTGCCTTCAGCCTAACCCAGGAACCTCCTACAGCTTCCTTCAGGGACTTCCTGATCTTTGGCTGCTCTCGCCTACCAGTCTCTCCTGATTCTCTCAGGCTGCTGTCAAGCAGCTCTCACATGCCTCTTTTCTTAACTGAACCAGGCAGTTCTGATTCACTGTGTGTCTTGTCCCTCTAGGGCTCAGGAACCCTCTCTTTTAAGCCTAACTGGAGTCAGCTGACAAGTCACGGTGACCTCTTCCCACAGGGACAAAGTGAATAGTGTACCAACTGATGTAACAAGGGAAAATTAAATAGGCAGGAAGCAATAAATACAGGTTAAACAAACATCAGAAGTTGGAGATGGTAAAGACCCATCACTTCATCTATCCCATCCATTTGTCACTGCAATGTACTAGTTGATGTGTTATGTACCACGGCACTCTGATGGACCCAGAATCAGACTTGGCCAAATGTTCGCGTGATATGTCTCCCTCTAGTGGCTGTCTTATAAAAACAACATATAAGCTAATTACATACTGTTAGAGATTTCAGTTCCCTTTGTTCAAGCTGCAGAACCTTGTCTCTGGATTAGGTATTCCTGAATTCTTATCCCCATAGTACAACCAAATTGCATCAATATTAAACAAAAAAGCCCTCAAGCAGATTATAAAAGAAAATGAAAGCTACTCAGGGACTGACTTCTTCCCTTTCAAAGATCTTTCCCCCCCTAGGTACGTAGCAAAACACAGAAGCAGACATCTACCTTCTTGGATTACAACAAGGGCTTATGAAAGCTATTTAACCCACATAGTTACATGCAAGAGGGGACCAGCTGTTCTTTCTACATGTTTAAGATGAAAGACTTCTTTAAACAAAAATATTATGACCCACATTTAGGTCTTATGCAATTAATCCCAAAAACAAAAATCCCATTAGTAAACTGTAGAAAATGTGAACATAGGTGTCTGCACACAGATATTATACAATCCCTCTCCAAGTCTACTTCTCAGTTGAAGCAGTCTGAAAAAGACAAAGTGAAGTGCCAACATATTGTCAGACTGCAGCAAAAACTAGATACCTGCGTTCCTTTCCACTCCTCTTCTGCACCTTCACTATAGTTTTTAAACTGGATCATGAAGATATTTTTATTCATTTTTGGTTTTGTAAAACCCATTTTCTCCCCTTTAACAAAAAATCAAAATTAGGAGTATGAAGTACTCAACAGCAGCCCTTTAAAAATAATCACTTTGAAATAGATAGAAAATGTTTTTTGTTTGGATTTTAAACAGCCCAGGATTGTTTGCAACCTCAATATTGCAACTTTCTGCTAGTGTAGAACTGCAAGTGAAACGGACTAATTTATTTAATTGTCGAAGAGAAGTAAGATGCAAAAGTAAACAGCATCAGGAGTAAAAGGGAATTTAGACATTTGTTCTAGATTTAATAATCTTGTTGCTCCCACCCCTTCACCCCTGCCCCCAAAATCTACTCATCTCCATCTAATTGCACAAAATCGAACACCATGCCCTGCCCACTGTCCCACCCCTTCCCTGACGCCTCATCCCTGTCCCGCCCCTTCTCTGAGGCTCCTCCCATTCACTCCAAGCCCCTCCCTCCATTGCTCACTCTCCCCCACCACCACTCACTTTCACTCAGTAGCCTAGGAAAGGGGGATGGGGTGTGGGAGGGAGGGCTCCATCTGGGGTTGTGAGCTCTGAGGTGGGGCTGGAGATGAGGGATTTGGGGTGCAGGAGCAGGCTTAGGGCTGGGGCAGAGGGTTGAGGTGCAGGAGGGGTGTGAGTTCTGGTGGGAAGGGTGTGGGCTTTGGGGTGAGGCCAGAGATTAGGGGTTTGGGGTGCAGGAGAGGGCTCCAGCTGGGGCTGAGGGGGCTGGAGTGTGAGAGGGGGATCAGGGCTGGGGTAGGGGGGTGGAGTGCAGGCTCTGGGAGGCAGTTAGGGTACAGGAGGGAGTTTCCAACCTGGGGCAGGGGGTTCTGGTAGGAGTGTGAGGTCTGGGAGAGAGTCTGGGTGCAGGAGAGAGATCCAACCTGGGGCAGCGGTTGGGGTGCTAGTGGGAGCTGGGTCTGGGAGGGGTCTGGGAGGGGGTTCTGACCTGGGGCAGTGGGTTCGGGGTGCGAGCTCCAGCCAGGCAGCGCTTACCTCAGACAGCTCCCAGTCGGCAGCACAGTGGGGCTCAGGCAGGCTCCATGCTGCTCCCAGAAGCGGCCAGCATGTTCAGCCCCTAGGTGAACTCGCGGCCAGGCAGCTCTGCACAGTCCACACTGCCCACGCCCTTAGGCACCACCCCCGCAGCTCTGGGACAGCAAGCAGAGCTTCCCTGATCCCCGCTACATCTAGGGGCCAGACATGCTGGCCTATTCCAGGAAGCTGCACAGAGCTAGGGCAAGCAGGAAGCCAACCAGACTTTCAATGGCCTGGTCAGCAGTGCTGACCAGAGTGGCCAGGGTCCCTTTTCGACCGGGCATTCTGATCGAAAACTAGACTGCTGGTAACCCTATCTCCATCCTCCCTCGCTGCTGCCATCTGCAACATGACTCAGCAGACCCACTCAATTTTCTTGTCTTTTCTGCTGTGACTGCTAATTGTGACTGGGAAACTAGGAACTGGACTCAAATCACCAACTCATTTCACACATTTCACTGAGCAGCCATTGACCAGAAGTCATTACCTTCTATCACCTTCCTCTTGCTCACCTTACAAATGGAACATGAAGCATTAAAGCAACTGCACATATTTTATTTAATCAATATTCTCATCACGTGAAAACAACCAGCTTCCTTCATGTTTTACTTGGAGGAAGTAAAAGGCCTGGTCTACACTACGCGTTAAATCGATTTAAAGAGCGTTAAATCGATCTAACGCTGTACCCGTCCACACTACAACGCCCTTTATATCGATATAAAGGGCTCTTTAAATCGATTTCTGTACTCCACCCCGACGAGAGGAGTAGCGCTAAATTCGATATTAACATATCGGATTACGGTTA
>NC_133772.1:36700790-36710934 GCF_003597395.2 Chelonoidis abingdonii
AGGGGCGGTGGAGACTGCGGGAACTATGGGATAGCTACGGAAGAGCTACCCACAATGCAACGCTTCAGAAATCGACGTTAGCCTCGGACCATGGACGCACAACGCCGAATTACTGTGCCTAGTGTGGCCGCATGAAATCAAATTTATAATATCAGTTTTATAAAACCGATTTTAGCTTATTCGATATTATCCCATAGTGTAGACGTGGCCAAAGAGTCTAAATCCTCTCAAGAATGTGTTGCACTGATTGCAACATGATATTGTTTTCCTTTATAAGGCTTCAGTATGTTATATTTACACACTTAACATAGTAATGATGAGCACACACTTGACATCTTAATTACTAGCTATTCCTTTGAAGTCCCTTAAATCGAAGCTTTCACAGAGTAAAAATCTTGATTCATACAGTAATAATCCAAAAACACCACAGAACAGCATAAGATAAAAGGGAACACATCCATGAATGACAGTATAGTAGTTAATCCATATATTTCACCCTCTAGGAACACCACCCTATAAATACAAACACTTGATACATTTTGGGACTGCTCAGAAGCCTCTCTAAGATGCTATTCTTGTTATTAACGAGGTGCAAAACGGACTATTGAAGACGTTTTAAAAAAACAACACACTGTTTTTAAATCATCTAAACTCATCCTAAGCAGGGTAATGTCTAAATTGTACGAAGACACATGAAGCTATCGTCTCTCTAAAATTAAATGAGTTACAAACATCCATGAAAAGCAGACTCAACCCTACAGCGTAAGTTTTATTAGAAAAACAGAAATAAGTTTTAAATTAAACTTTATCCCATATAATAAAGCTAGTTCTCCTCTTTACTGATGCAGGTTGTTGCTGTGAGAGAAAAAATAAACCCCCATTCCATTCCCCTCTAATATCAGCATGGATTTATATGCAGGCCTTGGTACAAATTTATGTGCAGGCCGTATCTAATGTCAAACTTTGGTAACCTCTGTCCAAACTATTGGAAACTATTGGAAACTTCACAACTTTTGTGACTTCCTCAAAATCTGTTTATCTGCCAGTTGGCAGAACAATGTGGCAATAATTGCTTGCTCAAGTAAGTGCAAGTAGGGATGCTGATCTCAAGGGGTCTTACATGACCATCCTGAGGGACAATAATAGGAAAGTGTGCTAATATCAGTTGCTAAGCGATGTTATCTGTAATGTTTATGCCATATAAGGAATATATCAGTTGTATTTTGCAATATCAGCAAGGTAATAACCCAAATAAGGTATCTTAACACGTAAGTTAAATATGGTAATGTGTGGGTTTTAAGCTTTATAAACCCTGGTATATTTTGTGAGGGCAGAGCAGCTTAGCCCTTGCTAGGGTGACATGCTGTCTCTCCCCGCATATATGCTTGTAATCAATAAAGGAGCCTCAGGCTATCTGATTCGAAATTAACAGAGTGGTGGTCTTTTCGACAACATTGCCAAGCAATGTATTGTGAAGCTACACTTGTGAGCAAAATCTGACCAAGCAGAGTGGATAAAAATCAATGATTTAAAAAAAAAAATTTTAAATTGGATTTTTTTAATAAAATGCTTTTTGAGGAAAATAAAGCTATCTAAAGATAGTTTTAATTAAGATAACTCTTTGAGTTATAATGTCTCATCATGGAATAGGGATTATAAATTCTAATTCTATCATATGAGACAATATATTCATGTAATGTTTTAAGAAATTTTTGTAAATGAGTTACAGTAGTTCATGTATTAAGGACCCAATCTTATGGGGCTCCAGGGGATTCTGTATAGATTATTCAGGTTAATCTTTCTATCTACCCAATGGGACTCCATGCTCAGTCTAGAAGTTACCATCAGAGATGCTTAGTTTTGCAATTCTCAAACTGTGGATTTGTGTTTCCAGAGATAACATGCTTGTTAACAGCAAAAATGTTTTAAAATAAATAAATAATATACAGAGATGAGAAATAGCGGACCTCAACTCTGTCGTTCCTCTTCAAATTTGTATACACAGAGTCAATCCCTTACCTCTCTCTAAAAGTGCAAAGTTTTAAAAAGTTCAATGAATAGAAGATTGTTGGGGGCGGCATAGATCTGGACAAGGAGAAGAAGTCTGGAGATAAATGTGAGAAGGAGAGACAGGTAATAGAAACAAAAGTGAAACTGTTTGAGCAACATATTCTAGAACAAGCGTCGGCAACCTTTCAGAAGCTTCATTGATTTGAGATCTACCATACCATTCTCTTACTAGAAGGGAAACCTATAATGGCAGCATGCTGTAAAAGAGACCAATTGGGAATATTTTAATGAAGTTCCTCTACCTGTGGGTAAGACAGGCATGTGTGCAAAATGCAAACAGTGCAACGAAGAATGCAAGGCCTGCTTGCCCGAATGAAACAACATCATGAGAAGTGTTCCTTCTCAGGAGGAAGCTGCGTTGAAGATGATGAAAGGAACATGTCTGAACATGCAGGAACTTCAGGTTGGTAAACTTTTTTATTTCATACACCTCTACCCAGATATAACGAGGTTCGCATACGATAACACGCGCATACAAGCTTGAGCAGCATGTTAAAGGTGCCAGGCCAGGCCGGGGGCCGAAGGGTTCGATAAGAGGCAGACGGTCTTGGGGGTGGTCAGGGACTTTCGCCCCCCACCACGCCTCCCCCGGGCCTGGGGCCAGGGGCTGTGGGAAGGGACTTTTGGGGGGGTCCTTAGCCCAACCTCCCTGCACTCACCTGCGGCGGGAAGTGGAGCAGCCTGGCCCCAGCCCCCTCTACTCCGCCAGCTCCCAGCCGTGGCACTCCACTTTCCATCTTTCCCCCAGCCGCCCCCCTTCCCAACACAAGTGAGTGCCGGGGGCATCCTTTCCCCAACCTCCCCGCATTCACGGATGGTGGAAAGTGGAGTGCCACGGCTGGAAGCTGGCAGAGTGGAGCAGACTGGGGCCGGGCTGCTCTGCTTCCCACTGATGCTGGTGAGTGCCTGTATGTGTGAGAGTGGGGGGTGAAGATTTTTTTGGCTCCCAAGGACTGCATTATATTGGGGTAAAGGTGTACTTCTTTCTTAAGACGGCTTGTCTGCCTTCTGGACTATTCTTGAATTCTCATGTTTTGAGCGAAAAATATAGTTGTTACTCCATGATACTATATCATTTCAGATGCAGTTGTAATAAAAAATAAATAGCTGAAATAGGCAGATCTTCCCTTTAAAAGTAGTACTGTCAGTGAATGCAATGAGTAATACTAAATAAACAGTATGGTAATAATAATTAAATAACTGCACTGAATTATTTTGTTTAGGAGAATCCATCCTCATAATACAGGATTCTGAAGTCTATCCACCTTCAAGATCACCATCATTTCTATGGTTCCAGAGTTATTTCCAATGATAGTGTTTCAGTACATCATGTATGTTACATAGCCACAGAATATCATCTATAGCAAAAAGAAAAAAAATCCTCCATCATCCAGAAAACAACCATAGATAAGTTTGTGATAAGAACGAGCAGATTACAAAAAGAGGTAATTGATGGAAAAATTGCCCTGTTTATGCAACAAACTCTCTTTCTGTATGATTGAGAAACCACACTTTCATTAACATGGTTCAGTCATTAAGACCAGGATACAGTCCACCCAACAGAGATGTCATCGCAGGCAAACTGCTGGATAAAAATGTATGATACAGACAGATATCATCTTCCTTTCCAAATGCAAACGGATGGACATCATACAAATGGACTAAAGGTAAAAAATCCACTGCTATCTACATACTACAACAGACCACAGTGAGAGATTATGCCATACTCTGTCAGAGAAACTGAGGAACCACCTGATCAGCATCCTATACAGCAAACAGGAAAACATCAAAAAAGAGCTCTCCAACCTGGAGACTCTCATTAATAACCAAACTTCCATAAAAAAACGGACTTCACTAAAATAAGACAGGAGATCTACATTACTCACTTCACCTCTCTACAAAAGAAAAAAAGACTGTAAGCTGTCTAAACTCCTGCCTGCCACATGGGGCCACAACCGTGGTACCCCTAACCACCCAGCAATATCGTCAATCTATCCAACTACACACTCAGCCCAGAGGAAAAGTCTGTCCTATCTCGGGACTCTCTTCTGCCTGCCACCCCCACCAACATGATACAGTTCTGTGGCAATCTGGAAGCCTACTTTCGCCGTCTCCGACTCAAAGAATACTTCCAGGACAACACTGAACAGTGCACTGATACACAGGTACCTCCCACCAACAGCACAAGAAGAAGAACTCCACATGGACTCCTTCCTGAGGATCGAAATGACAGCCTGGACCTATACACTGAATGCTTCCGCCGACGTGCACAGGCAGAAATCATGGAAAAACAACACCGCTTGCCTCATAACCTAAGTCGTGCAGAACAGTGCCATCCACAGCCTCAGAAACCACCCTGACATTGTCCATCAAAGAGGCTGATAAAGGAGGTGCTGTTGTCATCATGAACAGGTCTGACTACCAAAAGGAGGCTGCCAGACAACTCTCCAATACCAAATTCTACAGGCCACTTCCCTCGGATCCCACTGAGGAATACACTAAGGGAACTGCACCATCTACTCAGGACACTCCCTACACTAACACCGGAACAAATCAACATACCCTTAGAGCCCCGACCAGGGTTATTCTCTATCTACTACCCAAGATCCACAAACCTGGAAATCCTGGACGCCCCATCATCTCAGGCATTGGCACTCTCACTGAAGGGCTGTCTGGATATGTGGACTCTCTACTCAGACCCTATGCCACCAGCACTCCCAGCTATCTCCGTGACACCACTGATTTCCTGAGAAACTACAATGCATTGGTCACTTCCAGAAAACACCATCCTAGCCACCATGGATGTAGAGGTTCTCTACACAAACATCCCACACACAGATGAATACAAGCTGTCAGGAACAGTATCCCTGATGATGCCACAGCACAACTGGCTGCTGAGCTCTGTGCCTTTATTACTCACACACAACTATTTCAAAATTTGATGACAATATATATCTCCAGATCAGTGGCACTGCTATGGGCACCCGCGTGGCCCTGTCATAAGTAGATAGGTAGGTAAGGGTTAATTTCTTTTTCCTGTAAAGGGGGCACAAAGAGAAACCAACACCTGACCAGAGGACCAATCAGAGAACTGGATTGTTTAAAGTCAGGGGTGAGGAGGGAGGCTTGCAAATAATTAAAGTGCAATGTATTAAGGTTTCACTAGTTTTTCTTTTATTTTCCCCACCCTACCTAAATCTCACTACATGGAGCTCAGGTAAGTATGACCAGCTGTTGATTTAACTATTTTTAAAGTACACATTCTGTCACTTGAACACCTGCAAGTTAAATTTTGGAACCTGGGTAAGCAATATTCTTAACTGTATCCGGACAGTGAAAAAGTAGCTGTTAAAACCCAGATACACAAAACTTTGCCATAGCTACAGAGGTCTTTTACCCAACTAGTCATATGCACACAACGTAGAAGGCTTTATATCATCTACAGCTATACAGACCTCAGAAATGAAAATTCTACGCAGGGGCATTTAGCATCTTCACTCATTTGGGAACAAGAATGCTCAAATTGCAGTTTAATCTGCCATCCCTGCACATTCACAGGAAATGTTCAGATAAGCTATCAATACAGATTTCCAAGACTAATCATTTCCCTCTCTGTTTAATACATTATGCCTCAGGCAGCCAATGCCCAAAACCCCAAAATGAAATACAACAATTATTCCTGCTGGAAAGTTAAAACGCTGGGGCATTAATTCCTGTACTGCAGATTTCTGTCTCTCTAACCTCAGTTTCATGATTATTTCTGAGCAGATCATTTTCAACAATTAAAATGAAGGGACATCAATTTTGTGTAGAACACAGGTAACTTTGGGCCTAAAATGAGTGACATGCCTTGAAATGATGTACAGTTGAGCGGTATATTACCAGGGCCGGCGCTACCATTTAGGCAGCCTAGGCAATTGCCTAGGGCGCCAGGATTATTCGGGGGGGCGGCATTTTGCCGGGAGGGCAGCAGACAGCTCCAGTGGAGCTGCAGCAGTCATTCCTGCAGAGGGTCCTTTGGTCCGTGGCTTCGGTGGAGCTGCCGCAGTCATACCTGTGGACGGTTGGCTGCTCAGGCGGCTCCGGTGGACCGCCCGTAGGCATGCCTGCGGCAGCTCCACCGGAGCCACGGACCAAAGGACCCTCCGTAGGAATGACTGTGGTAGCTCCACCGGAGCTGCGGGATCAGCGCGGGGGGCGGCGAAATGGCCGTGCGCCTAGGGCATGAGAAACCCTAGCGTCAGTCCTGTATATTACACCTTATCTGAAAGAACTAAAAATATTTCTAAAAATTGACACTTCAGAAGCTACTTTAAATTTCCATTTTAGTAATATTATTGTGACTGAATATGATACTGAATGGTTTATAATACAATGGACAAAAATGTTACCTTCTAGCACAAGGATCGGCCACTTTTGGCACGCAGCCACCAGGGTATGCCCCCGGCGGGCCGGATAGGTTTGTTTACTTGCTCCGCCGTGGTTCACCATTTCAAGAAAATGGGGGCTGCGGGAAGCGGCAGCCAACATATCCCTTGGCCCACGCGACTTCCTGCAACCCCCATTGGCCTGGGACAGCAAACTGCGGCCAGTGGGAGCCGCGATTGGCCAAACCTCTAGACACTGCAGGTAAACAAACTGGCCTGGCCCGTCAGGGGGCTTACCCTGGCAGACCACATGCCAAAGGTTGCCAATCCCTGTTCTAGCAAATAAAAGATGAGAGTTCTCCAATTCAGCAGCTACAAAAGTTAGGCAAAACAACATTCTGATTTTGTATTAACCTACAGCAGCTAAGAAAAATATTAAACATGCTATGCATGCAGTCCCTTGTGTCAGAATTACAGGTCAGCCATATTTGGGTTATAACTTTCCACTCTTATCATGAGTTAACAACTCTGTCAAAAAGTACAAGGCTGAATGGTTCTATATTCTCAGTTTCTTATTCAAAGGCCAAATTAATTCTCTTTTTTAATTTCACCCAAATAAGTGAAGACAGGATTTTATAAAAATATATATTCTTGGTTTTCAGAATACGCTTTTCTGAGATGCAAACAAGCCTCCAATTCCATATGCTGCAACTGCCTCTTCTCTCAATTTGAATTAAGAACTGAGATGTGTGGATACATAAGAGACAAAATGCCTGGAGTAACCCCAAATGACACATCCCTATGATCATTAGACTGATATGTAGCTGGCATACGTACTCCCTGACCCAAAGCTTTACACCAGCACAAAATACCACCACATATCACACCACCAGCACTTTCCACAACTGACTCATTCCTTGAATAAATGACTGACTATAAACGGCAAAATACTTTTCAGGTTACCTCAAATGACATCGAAACAACCACTGGATCAGCCGGAAGACCCCAGAACATGCCACTCCCTGAACTGAGGCTTCACTCTGGCTGGTGCCATACACCATTTGCAGAGTTTGAACACTTTAATGGTCACATAGATGTTACAGGTGAAGTAACCAGAGATGTCACTTATCCATCTTTCAAAATGGAAAGGGGGATGAAATGAGACAGTCCTGGCACAGAAACAAAGCTTTGGGTCAGAAGTGCCATGTCCAAGTCTCTTTGGAACAGTCCAACTTCTGTGTGACAGGCCACTTGGAGTGACCCAAGAGGCACCTTTTCACTTATGTTGATTGAAATCCTAGCTCCTTATTGAAAAAATGAGGTGATGGAGAGGCAGTGCATAACAGGCCAGTGCTGTGCATATAAATTAAGCTCTGGATCAAGGTGTGGCATACACAGGAATCTTCAGAATGGTCAAATGATTGTGTAGATGTATCATTTGAAAAGACCCAGAAAGTATTTTGTTACTGACAGCCAATTCCTTATTGGAGAGTCTGCAAAATGGAAAGTGTGAGTGTGCATACTGCACAGAAACAAAACTTGGGGCCAAGGAGAGATGCATGTCAGCTACTTCAGAGAAGGCTAACACTTGCAGGGGCATGTCAGTCTATAATATATAACTGAACTATTGTTGTATGTAAAGTAAATAAGGTTTTTAAAATGTTTAAGAAGTTTCATTTAAAATTAAATTAAAATGCAGAGCCCCCTGGACCGGTGGCCAGGACTCGGTCAGTGTGAGTGCCACTGAAAATCAGCTTGCGTGCCACCTTCGGCACACTTGCCATAGGTTGCCTACCCCTGTTCTAGAAGTCTTGAGGTCTCTGACTGTAGCCTTCATTGATTTGAGATCTATTATACCATTTTCTCACTAGAAGGGAAAACCTATAAAGGCAGCAAGCCATAAAAGAGAGACAGTTTGGGAATAAGAACCATTCAAGAAATATATGTTTGCTGATGATGTTTTAAAGAAAGTCACACCAGTGAACTGGTGGAAGTCACTTATGCACTTGGATTCAGAGACTGTTGAAGTGATAATCTCACTTTTAACAGAAGTAGCTTCTTCTGCCGGTGCAGAAAGAATATTTTCTTCCTTTGGACTAGTCCATTCCAAATTGAGAAATTGTTTGGGACCTGAAAAAGCAGGAAAGCTTGTTTTTCTTTTCCAGATTATGAACAAACAGGAAAATGAGGTGAAGACAACTGAGTTAGCTACAGAAGCCAATATTTAAAGTTTCTCATGTTGACCAGGCTGACATAGATGATTTAATTTGGGGGTTGTTTTTTTTTTAAAAATTTAACTATTTTAGTTAAAAACAATTTTAACAAAAACAAACCTGATTTTAAAAACTTGAATGTTTAACTAAATTCAAAAATGCACATGCTTGTTTTGTTAAAATATTATGTTTGCTGTTGAAGAAAAACATCCAGAATACATAACGTTGTTGTTTTAATTAAATAAAACAATTTAAATGTCTGTCTAGTGATGTTCTCCTCCTAATACAACATGGCAAGAAAATCTTCCAAATATTAATAATTAACCTGTTGAACTGGAGATAGTTCACCTCCCAATGACTTCATAAATATCTGATTCGAGTACCTTTGGTAAATGAAATAACCAAACAATCATTCATTTTCTGATACAGCTGTAACACTAATCTGGAAAGTTTTCAAAATAAATCACTTCAAAAATGTGTAGTGTGTACCTTCTAAAAATGAAACCACATCTATCTCTGAGTTGTGAGGAATATGTATTAAGGTTATAACAACCAACAAGAATACACTTTTATGCAGGGGTGAAAGTAAGGCAGTACGGGCCAGTACGGCATACCGGTAAAAAGTGGCTGCCAGTACCTGCCCATACCGCCTTAATTTAAAGCACTGCTGGGTCCCCTGATGGGGGAGTGCAAAAGGGACAGTGACGTAAAAGCACTGCCGTGGCAACACTTTAAGCAGGGTCCTTAAACCGCTGCTGCAGCAGCGCATTATCATTGCTACCCCTTTTGCCCCTCCCCCCCAGGCTGCCAAGGGAGGGGGGCGCAAAAGGAGCAGCTGCCCGGGGCCAGCCATTTAAAAGGGCCTGGTGGTCTGGTCGCTGCTGCAGTAGAGGCAGTAGTGGCTGGAGCCCTGGGCTCTTTAAATTGCCGCTGGAGCCCCGGGTGGCGCAGGCCAGGCAGTGTGGAAGTGCAGCTGGGATGCTAACCCCCAAGACGATCCCTTCCGGGGGGGGGGCGGGGGGGAGGGAAGAGGGACGCAGAGCCGGCCCCTGTACTGGTAAATTTTCAATTTTACTTTCATCCCTGCTTTTATGTAGAAATCCATGAGTAAATCGAGTCTTCCTGACTAGTGATTTAAATCACAATTTAAATCAAATCCACCCTGTGACCAAGTATTGCTTTTGTTTTCCAAGCACTGGGATTCTTAATCTGCAGGTAACAGACTTTTTACTCAACAGAAGGGTTAGCTGGTTCCAGCTAGCTAATCACCCTTAACTAGTTTTGCTGGCTTGAGATGAAGATCTGCCTGATGGTAGAGCAGCTAGCTTCCATAAAAGCAGCAGAAAATCCTATGGCACCTTATAGACTAACAGACGTTTTGGAGCATGAGCTTTCGTGGGTGAATACCCACTTCGTCAGATGAATGTAGTGGAAATTTCCAGGGGCAGGTATATATATGCTAGCAAGCAAGCTAGAGATAACGAGGTTAGTTCA
>NC_133772.1:36712133-36717643 GCF_003597395.2 Chelonoidis abingdonii
TTTGAAAACAAATTGATAAATTAAACAATAATAAGTCACCAGGACCAGATGGTATTCACCCAAGAGTTCTAATGGAATTCAAATGTGAAATTGCAGGACTACTAACTGTTGTCTGTAAGCTACCGTTTAAATCAGCTTCTGTATCAAATGTTTTCACATGACGCACAAATTCCTTGCCAGAGGATGTTGTGAAGGCCAAGACTACAACAGGGATCAAAAAAGAACTAGGTAAGTTCATGGAGGATAGGTCCATCAGTAGCTATTAGCCAGGATGGACAGGGATGATGTCTTAGCCTCTGTTTGCCAGAAGCTGTGATTGGGTGACAGAGAATGGATCATTTGACGATCACCTGTTCTGTTCATTCCCTCTGGGGCACCTGGCATTGGCCACTGTCAGAAGACACTGGGCTAGATGGACCTTTGGTCTGACCCAGTATGGCCGTTCTTATGTTCAGCGGTGGTTCCAATGGTAATAATCCTATAGTTACTACCCCAGAATATTTCAGTACAATACAGACAGCACAATGCAGGATACAGTCTGAACTCCCAACACTACAATTTCAATTCTTTTTACATTAATGCAGTTTATAAGGATTTAAGCATTTAAGATTAAACAAAGTGGATATGGAGTAGACACTACGTTATCATAACTGTGTGCGATTGGGACCCGTGCAACCTGCTTCCCTTTGTTGGTGTTTGTAAGTTCTATGGCATATTTGTAGCCTGCTTTGGGGAAAAGTGCATATAAATATGGACATATTTATACTACGTGGCAAACCAACATTTCTGTCGGTTCAGAGAGGGTTGGGCAATTAAGTCTATTATTGCTAAACCCATAGCGGTGGTCTGGAGTTCACAAGAATGTCAGAACTTGCAGACTTTGGAAGTATTTTATTTAACAACCTCTACATTTAAATATCTCCATGAGCTGGAACAGATCATAGGTACTGCTAAGCAACTTTCTTTCTTAGAAACTCATTCACATTCTTCCTTCTTCCAGAGGGTGTTCCCATCCTCAGGCCCACCTCAGAGGGAATATAATTAGAGATGGGAAAATAATTGATTTTATGGGTCACTGACAGTGCTGGAAAAAAACAAAATTGGTCCTTATCAAATTGAAACCGAATTTTTTCAGAGTTTTTGGAAAACTGAAAAACTTGACAAAAAAATTCATTTCCAGTCAAACAAAATGTTTCATTTCTGGACATCAACCTTTGCTTAATAAAAGCAAAGAAAATGAAGGGCTAAATTCCACAAAAGCAGAGGAGATGGCAGTGGTCCGTTTATATCAGGGAAGTCAATAGGCAGACCCCGGGCCAAATTCAGACTGCCAGACGTTTTTGAACGGACCTTTTTATATACTTATTATCGTTGTTGTTTTTATAATTCTTTTCTCTGGGGTCTGGACCTTAACTATACCTTGTCCAAGAAACCTAGACCTCGACAAAAAAAGAATTGACTCCCTTTGCTTTATATCCTATAGCCCAGTGGCTAAACACTCACCTAGAATGTGGGAGTCCCAGGTTTGAATCTTCATTCTGGCTCAATGAACTGAACACAGGCTTTCCCTCTCCCAAGTGAGCGCCCTAACCATCAGGCAATTGAGCATCTGGGGTTGGTCTCTCGCAGTCTCTCTTGTGAAGCTCTTTCACTCTGTACAAAATACTTGAAAAGTCATCAGGCATGAGACAGTGTGAGAAATAGACTGTGGCTTGGTGGTTAGGGAGCTTAGCTAGGATGTGGAAAACCCAATGCAGTCCTTGCTCCAATGACTATTTATTTATACAGCCCGGAACATCTTCACCCAGACAGATTCATCCCCATATATTCAGTAGTTCAGTGGTCAGGGCACTCACCTGGGAAGGGGGACACACTGCTCCAGAGTGAAAATTTGAACCTGGCACTTGAACCTAGATCTCCCCCTGCCCAGGTAAGTGAGCTAACCACGGAGCAATTGGGTTTAAAGATATTACTGCCACCAGCTGTTTTGTGAATGACACCTATAATCCCTTGTCCATCTAGCCCAACATTTTTTTGGGGGGGGGGAGGGGGTTCAGAATCTATTTGGAAAATTTGTGTCAAATTCACTAATAGTTTTGATCCACTGAAACAGCATTTATTGGCAAATAATATATTAGCCCAAAAAAACTGCCCACTAGATTTCAGGGGATTCTTAGGGTATACCTACACTGCAATAAAACACCCATGGCAGGCCCGTGTCAGCTCACTCCCATCTGGGGATGGGGGTGGGGCCCTCAGGTTACACGACTAGAAAATTACCATCTAGATGTTCACACTCCTCCAGCCCATGAGGGGAGAGAGTCTCAGGAGTTCGAACTTCAGCCTGAGCCACAACTACTACTCTGCAATTTTTAGCTCTGCAGCCTGAGTCAGCTGACACAGGCCAGCCACAGGCATTCTCCTGGGGTGCAGGCACACCCTTGTACTAGTGAACCTGCTGAATGACACTGCAATAAGTGTAACAACAATGTAATTGCCTAAAATGATCAGCTGCCGGTTTAATCATTAACAAGAGTGCCCGTAACTGGCTGATGAACCAAAAGCCATTGTTTGGTTTTAATTAAAAAACAACAACAACAACAAAGTCAGCCTTTGGAGAAGAAAAAATATTCTAATTTATTAAAATCCAACTGTAAATTACTGATAACCTGGAGTTACAGATGTTTTATTTTGTTTTTCAATTTTGTATACGGTTCAAATGCTTTCTCTCTGCTAGAGTCAATATCCTTTAAGAAGTCTAATTCTTTCGGTAAAGAGATGTGTTCTGTATTAGTAACAGAAAAATTTCAGAGTAGTCTCATTTTGAGACTAAGAGACTCATTCTTTTAATAAGAATTTTCAGAATTTCTCTGGAGGACTATTTCTGTCGTTTCAGATACTGGGAATAACACTTTAAATACATCACTAATGGTAGAGGTGCATCATTCGGTGTAACTTCACTCCAAAAGACAAAAAGGAGGTTAGAGGTCAAAAAAAAATAAAATTCTGAATATATTTCCGTCACAATATTCTCAGTAACAGAACCTGGGAGGGAAGGAGAAGGTAACAGATTTCTATTTACAATGGTCTACACTGTATCTTTATATGGTTCGGGGCTCTCCAGCTAAAAGATCCCTACTAACAACTGGTACTATTTCTGAGGGGCCTTGGAATAAGTCTATACTCTCTGCTTTAAACATTCTTTCCAAATAAGGTAAGGAAAAAGCACCTGGGTTTGGCCACTTACATGAGACACCGTTGAAAACAAATATGGTAAAGAACTAGCAGATTTTTCAATCTCACCTCCCTCTGGTTACTCAGAGAAAAAGGGGAAAGGTGCATTAAACAAAGGCAACCACTTTTGCCACCCATTTTGACCCACTAAAAGAGCCACAGTGATTGAGACAAAACCCAGAGTCCTCAAAAACTAAACTTTGTACTGAAAGAGACATTGTCATATGTGGTAAGAAAATGTGACCTATCTGAACACTCACAGTGACCTGTTCCCAGTGTCCTGCTGATCAGAGGTTTAAACAAAATGTGCAGATCATTTCTTAGGATAAACAATGGGTTCAGCCCTTACAATAACAACTAGTGCTAAGTTCCTCTCTGCAATCATAGCTGTGTGCACATGCTTCCCTTCACCCACCTGTGACTGCTCTATTCTTGTGTGCAAGCCGTGCAGTTAAAATAACAAAATTCTGCTTCCTGCACCCCGTGGGAGGATTCTTGTAAAATTCGGCATTCTACTCGTACTTCCCAATAAAGGAGCAACCAAGAAAAGTGGGGACAAAACTTTGGGTATGTGCAGTTGTAATCCAGAACACAGCAGCTGGCAGGTCATATTTTTAGCCTATTGGCCTCCACATGTGCCTTTTGCTGCCTAAGACTCAAGTAAACACACACAGGCTTTTCATTAGTAGTAGTTCATGGTCTCCCAACTGTTATAAGGCTTTACTGAATCAATGAGGTTCTGCAGATACCATGGCTTACGCAAGGAGCAATAATCGCACAGTTAGCAGAAGTGATCCAAAATCAAATACCATGCTGGTATTCATCAGAGGGCAAGATGCTATTTCAAGCCCTCTCTCAATTTGTAACGTACATAAACAAATAGCTGGAGTACAGTTGTACAAGCAGATTGCCTATAACGTAAACAGTGATTAAACCGTCATTTAAATTCACATATGTTAGTTCACTGCTTTTAATGCACCTCTCTCTGCAGCATCTGGGCTCCAATTCAAAACCAAGCAAAATTTGTTTAAACTGACCACGACAGGCAGCATAGAACATCCCCTTAATTTACTGAAGGTAATGACTACTGACTCTACACCACAGTATTTACATGCTAAAGGCAAGCAATGGCCCATAGTCAAACAGTCACTTGGCCTAAGAGATACATCTTGTCACGTACTTTGAAGGTCAGCTACTTTGGGCATTTGCGGATTGTCAACAGGAGTGTCAGAAGCAGGCATATTTCACCAAAAACATCTGACCCTCATCTTCAGGAGTGTGCAGGTAGGCGCCTGCACCAAGAACACCTTTGCTGATCTCAGCAGCTGCATTGGTCTGAAAAACTAGCAATAGTAAACCAATTTATAACCCACCCTGAACAGCAGAATAGGCCAAACTCTTGAAAATAAATCTATTATACAATGCCAAAATTCCCACAACATGCTTGTTAGCTTTAGAGCTGGTTTACATGGGGAAATGACAAGAACAAACTATTCTGGAATAGCTTCCCATGTGGTAACTTATTCCAGAATAAGAGTGCTTTTTTCTGATTTAACTTAATCCACTAGTAAAGTTGACTTCTAAACCGCAAGGTGTTACTAAGTAGATGACAAAAGAACCTGTTAAAAAACGTCAAGCTACCCTCGAGCTATTGTAATTTACTTTAGCGAGAAACAAATTTCTTTATGTACCCAGATGACACTGATCCTACATAGTTTGGTTATTCAGGAAAGTGCAGAGCTACACCACAATCCTTACCTAAATCTATCAAATACATTCTGGATTAGCCCTGCAGCACACACATGCACCCACCACTGAAAACAATGAAAAATTGGCATACATAGGGACTACACGATCAGGAACTGGAATAATCTGGGATGCTAAATAGATTGTGTTATTCCTGGGGTCACACACAGTGTTACTCCTGCTCCACAGTTCTCAAAATAGGGAACAATCCTCCACATCCTCACTCATCACCCACTGAAACTTCCTCAAAAAGATCAGCCTCAGGTAATAACCAGGTGAGAGGCCAATGGTTACAGAGATTCCAACATTCATTGTTAGCAGAAAACAAGAAGTGGCTTGCATCATTCCCTAGGAATGGCAAGATTCTGGCTGAGTGAACTCTTCCACTGAGTATCAGAGGGGTAGCCGTGTTAGTCTGAATCTGTAAAAGCAGCAGAGAATCCTGTGGCACCTTATAGACTAACAGACGTTTTGGAGCACGAGCTTTCGTGGGTGAATACCCACTTCGCCAGATGAATGTAGTGGAAATT
>NC_133772.1:36719635-36755729 GCF_003597395.2 Chelonoidis abingdonii
AGAACATTTTAGCTCTGAGTAATGATCAGTCTTTTTAAGTAAAAGCCAGGCATTTCTCAATTTGCTGGCTTATACAGAACCTCTCCAGTTTGCACAAAATGACTGCAAAACTTATCAAAACATTTAAATTTTCAAACACCAGAATGACGCAAGTATTAGCGGGCAGCTGCCACAACAGTTTTGCAATCACCATTCTGGATTTGCTTCATTGCAAGAGGGAAAAGTTCACTCCAAAGTGGCTGCTTTTTTTTCTTTCTTTTTTTTTTTTTTTTGTTAAAAACAGCCTATTGGAAGGAAGAGGAAAGGCACAAATAACAGTTAGGTGCCCAACTCTCTGCCCTTTGAACAATTTCCCACTTGTGCGTTTCATTTTTCAGTTGCAAATGCTGATTTAGTAATAATGATCAATGGAAATTATTAGAGCTGGAAAAATATTTCAGAATGACAACATTCAACGTATTTACTCTTTTTGGCCACAAGTTGTCCATAAACTAACAGTGATTTTTCCTAAATGTATTCATTGTTCATAGAAATTGTCAAATAATTTCTACAAACAAGTCATGAGTTACAGATTGTTCATGAGCTTACCATCTGCAAGAATTCTGTACATACAATTCAAGTGGTATGGGTTCGTTTTCCATGAAACTCATAGCACGTTTCCATTCCCTGACCAGATGAGCATAATTCTTACAAATCACAAATTCAAAAATTTGCCTGCTGCAAGTATTGTCCTGTGTTAACATAAATCTTGCTGTTTGTGCACATTTCTGCCAGTAATATCATTTGCTAGAATGTTCATAGAAATCAAACACAGAAAGACAATGAAATCAATTTAAAAACCAAGGGGGTTTTCATTGTTCACATCCAGCTAAAGCCATGGCCAGATCTACATTTCCAGTTGGAAATACAGCTTTCAAAAAGTCACACAGAGAAGGCTCTCCTTCTGTTAGCAGATTCCAAAGCAGGAGCTGCCACCTAGTGTAGTGGGGTTTTGCACAGGGAGCAAAAGATCTAAATTTTAGACTGGATGAAATGAAAATCCAGGCTCAGTGAATTTTGGAAGGGGAAAAGGAGGGAGGCTTGCAAATAATTAAAGTGCAATGTATTAAGGTTTCACTAGTTTTTCTTTTATTTTCCCCACCCTACCTAAATCTCACTACATGGAGCTCAGGTAAGTATGACCAGCTGTTGATTTAACTATTTTTAAAGTACACATTCTGTCACTTGAACACCTGCAAGTTAAATTTTGGAACCTGGGTAAGCAATATTCTTAACTGTATCCGGACAGTGAAAAAGTAGCTGTTAAAACCCAGATACACAAAACTTTGCCATAGCTACAGAGGTCTTTTACCCAACTAGTCATATGCACACAACGTAGAAGGCTTTATATCATCTACAGCTATACAGACCTCAGAAATGAAAATTCTACGCAGGGGCATTTAGCATCTTCACTCATTTGGGAACAAGAATGCTCAAATTGCAGTTTAATCTGCCATCCCTGCACATTCACAGGAAATGTTCAGATAAGCTATCAATACAGATTTCCAAGACTAATCATTTCCCTCTCTGTTTAATACATTATGCCTCAGGCAGCCAATGCCCAAAACCCCAAAATGAAATACAACAATTATTCCTGCTGGAAAGTTAAAACGCTGGGGCATTAATTCCTGTACTGCAGATTTCTGTCTCTCTAACCTCAGTTTCATGATTATTTCTGAGCAGATCATTTTCAACAATTAAAATGAAGGGACATCAATTTTGTGTAGAACACAGGTAACTTTGGGCCTAAAATGAGTGACATGCCTTGAAATGATGTACAGTTGAGCGGTATATTACCAGGGCCGGCGCTACCATTTAGGCAGCCTAGGCAATTGCCTAGGGCGCCAGGATTATTCGGGGGGGCGGCATTTTGCCGGGAGGGCAGCAGACAGCTCCAGTGGAGCTGCAGCAGTCATTCCTGCAGAGGGTCCTTTGGTCCGTGGCTTCGGTGGAGCTGCCGCAGTCATACCTGTGGACGGTTGGCTGCTCAGGCGGCTCCGGTGGACCGCCCGTAGGCATGCCTGCGGCAGCTCCACCGGAGCCACGGACCAAAGGACCCTCCGTAGGAATGACTGTGGTAGCTCCACCGGAGCTGCGGGATCAGCGCGGGGGGCGGCGAAATGGCCGTGCGCCTAGGGCATGAGAAACCCTAGCGTCAGTCCTGTATATTACACCTTATCTGAAAGAACTAAAAATATTTCTAAAAATTGACACTTCAGAAGCTACTTTAAATTTCCATTTTAGTAATATTATTGTGACTGAATATGATACTGAATGGTTTATAATACAATGGACAAAAATGTTACCTTCTAGCACAAGGATCGGCCACTTTTGGCACGCAGCCACCAGGGTATGCCCCCGGCGGGCCGGATAGGTTTGTTTACTTGCTCCGCCGTGGTTCACCATTTCAAGAAAATGGGGGCTGCGGGAAGCGGCAGCCAACATATCCCTTGGCCCACGCGACTTCCTGCAACCCCCATTGGCCTGGGACAGCAAACTGCGGCCAGTGGGAGCCGCGATTGGCCAAACCTCTAGACACTGCAGGTAAACAAACTGGCCTGGCCCGTCAGGGGGCTTACCCTGGCAGACCACATGCCAAAGGTTGCCAATCCCTGTTCTAGCAAATAAAAGATGAGAGTTCTCCAATTCAGCAGCTACAAAAGTTAGGCAAAACAACATTCTGATTTTGTATTAACCTACAGCAGCTAAGAAAAATATTAAACATGCTATGCATGCAGTCCCTTGTGTCAGAATTACAGGTCAGCCATATTTGGGTTATAACTTTCCACTCTTATCATGAGTTAACAACTCTGTCAAAAAGTACAAGGCTGAATGGTTCTATATTCTCAGTTTCTTATTCAAAGGCCAAATTAATTCTCTTTTTTAATTTCACCCAAATAAGTGAAGACAGGATTTTATAAAAATATATATTCTTGGTTTTCAGAATACGCTTTTCTGAGATGCAAACAAGCCTCCAATTCCATATGCTGCAACTGCCTCTTCTCTCAATTTGAATTAAGAACTGAGATGTGTGGATACATAAGAGACAAAATGCCTGGAGTAACCCCAAATGACACATCCCTATGATCATTAGACTGATATGTAGCTGGCATACGTACTCCCTGACCCAAAGCTTTACACCAGCACAAAATACCACCACATATCACACCACCAGCACTTTCCACAACTGACTCATTCCTTGAATAAATGACTGACTATAAACGGCAAAATACTTTTCAGGTTACCTCAAATGACATCGAAACAACCACTGGATCAGCCGGAAGACCCCAGAACATGCCACTCCCTGAACTGAGGCTTCACTCTGGCTGGTGCCATACACCATTTGCAGAGTTTGAACACTTTAATGGTCACATAGATGTTACAGGTGAAGTAACCAGAGATGTCACTTATCCATCTTTCAAAATGGAAAGGGGGATGAAATGAGACAGTCCTGGCACAGAAACAAAGCTTTGGGTCAGAAGTGCCATGTCCAAGTCTCTTTGGAACAGTCCAACTTCTGTGTGACAGGCCACTTGGAGTGACCCAAGAGGCACCTTTTCACTTATGTTGATTGAAATCCTAGCTCCTTATTGAAAAAATGAGGTGATGGAGAGGCAGTGCATAACAGGCCAGTGCTGTGCATATAAATTAAGCTCTGGATCAAGGTGTGGCATACACAGGAATCTTCAGAATGGTCAAATGATTGTGTAGATGTATCATTTGAAAAGACCCAGAAAGTATTTTGTTACTGACAGCCAATTCCTTATTGGAGAGTCTGCAAAATGGAAAGTGTGAGTGTGCATACTGCACAGAAACAAAACTTGGGGCCAAGGAGAGATGCATGTCAGCTACTTCAGAGAAGGCTAACACTTGCAGGGGCATGTCATTTGAGGTGACCTCAGAATTATTTTGTCATTTACGCCAGAAAAAACACAGTTCTTTGTTCCAGGAGCATTTGCAAAATGGAAGTAGGGTGAGGGTGACAGCATTTTGTGCTGACATAAAGCTTTAGGTCAGAAAGTGGCACGCGTCAGCTACTTCAGAACACTATTGCTCACAGGGACAGGTTCACCCAAGATGTATTTTATCACTTACAGTCAGACAAAACCTAGGTCTTTATTCAAGAATAATCGGCAAAATGGAAGGTGGGGAGTGTAACATGTGGCAGCTAATTCAGAACAGTCTAATTCTCACAGGGATGTGTTACTTGAGGTAACCAAACATACTCGTTTTCTCTTTAAAAGACATGTTTTCAGATTGGTTTGGTCACTTTTAATTTAGAGAAGTGCCAGTGTGTTCATATAAAACTCCAATATCTTTTATTTAAAAATATCAAAATTTGCAGGTAAAGACTAAACATCTCTGTATTTTAAAACCAAACAAAATACTGAGTTTTCAAATGCATACAGAATTATTGCTAGATGTAATTAGCACACACCACAGATTCTAGATAGTATTATTTAACATACAAGAACATTTGTTGACATGATATTCCATAAAAGCTCAGAAGGCAGGTCAATAATCCACTGATTATAGAAGTGCAATGTACATTTCCCCACCCCACCCCTGTTTCTTTTGCTTTGGTTTAAACTAGTATTGACACAGAAGAAAAGGAAATGGATACGTACAAAATTGAGTTATAGTAATGTTAACCGTCTGACCAACCCACAAAAGCCAAGAAGTACAAGTTAGTGCTTCCATTCTGTCCTCAGCGTTTCCCCGCTGTCCATAGGTTTGGAAATATATATTGGACACAACATTACCCTGCTTCAGACTTTTTCAAATGCTAAATGTAACAAGTTACAATTAGGAGAAAAGGAAACCATGGGCCAAAGTTCTGTCTTCAATTACACCCATCCTTTAACTCCAAATCTCTCTCTGCTTTTGTAGGCTGAGATTCAAAAATCCCATCAGCATTGCTGTAACACCATTACTATCATGTCAAGCAAGTACTTTCAGAAGTGCAGATAAGTGATGTATTCAAATTAATATCCACTTATTTTTAACTGCAATAATGTGTGTAATTTAAATCAGCTTATATCTACAAACAAGTTTATAGGAGGAAAAAAGAAAAACACGGAATCATCAGCATGAAATGTTGTGGAACACTAAAACACCACCAAATAGCCCAATTCTGCACTCCTTACTATGGCAAAACTTCCACTGAAATGGAGCCCCAAAATTAGTAGCAAAATACTTTTTGTATGACGGTGCCTATGGTATTTGCCTCTGGGCAGATCTGAAAGTTAATCTCATTTTATCATAATACTTTCCCTACTCTCTCAGTAGCAGCCGTGTTAATCTGTAACCGCAAAAAGAACAGGAGTACTTGTGGCACCTTAGAGACTAACAAATTTATTTCAGCGTGAGCTTTCGTGAGCTACAGCTCACTTCTTCAGATGCACAGAATGGAACATACAGACAGTCTGTGTGTTCCATTCTATGCATCTGAAGAAGTGAGCTCATGCTGAAATAAATTTGTTAGTCTCTAAGCTGCCATAAGTACTCCTGTTCTCCCTACTTTCTGTTATTGCGCAAAGTAAAATGTTAACATTTTAATCGTCAGGTTTTCACAACAGAAATGCAAGTTACAATTTAAAATACTAGCCACACCCACTCAAAATAAATACTATTTTACTTGAGTTTTCAAGATAGGTTTGGAACAATATATGAAAATACAGTGTGAAAAGAGTAACAGCTGACGAATCTAGCAAAGTTGCATGGTCTAGTAGATGGAGCAGGAAAGAAGGCACTCCCAAATTACACAGGGGATGTCTACACAGGAGCTGGAAGTGCAAATTCCAGCTTGATGAGACATTCCTGGTTCCCGCACAAGCACTCAAAAAGCTAGCACAATAAAGCAGAAGTCTAGCTGCCACAACAGCGCAGGCTGCCCAAAGTACAATCCTGTCCAAGACCCTGGATACTTATTTGGGGCAGGCAGCCCTTCCCACCACTGCAGCTCCACTTTTATTTTTAGTAAACTACCTAAAAGATCAGAGCTAGTGCAATGATGACTCCTCAAGCTGGAATTTACACCTTTCCAGCTCCCGTGTAGACATACCCATAGACAGCCTCTATAGGTGAGTCACTTAACCTGTCTTCCTGAGTTTCCCTACCTGTAAGAGGAAGATAATATCCTTATCTCACAAGGGTACTTAGCATTAGTTAATATTTACACAGCACTTGGAAAATTTTAAGTGTCAAGTATTATTCAGTAACTGCTATTATAACATTAAGCCACAGCAGTGCGTGCATTAATAGTTATAGGTGCATGCTTTGGGGGCATTCCACCATCTACAAATACACCACTAACTCTGCTACAGTACACTCCTGATTTTATGGACACCAGTCTTACAATCAGTTATTCAAGAAAACATGGGGGGGCGGTGAAATCACATAACAAAAAGACGCCAATGAAGAAAAAGTCAACATCCTTTCACTTTCTGAAGCTTTCATTGCATTGGAAAACCTTTTGCAGAGGTTTGAAGGATAAGAAAGAAGCAATGCAGTGCCCCATATCCCAACTTATGCACCGTACCCCCAGTTATTTTGTGAATGCACAATTTTATGAACTTTTTGATGTTATGAACACCTTAATCCCCAGTTAGTTGATGAAACAGTAGTTCTACCATACTGCAACTGCTGTTAGGGCTAACTGTTGGTGTAAGGTGCCCTCTTACTATTGAATTTTAATTAAAACCAATTTTGTAGTTGCTTATACAATATTTTCTTCACAGCGAGCCTGTGTGGACGGGTATATATTGGTTTAAAACTGGTTATAAACAGTTTCACCACATTTACAGAGGAAAGTTAAACTGCTAACAATCAAGTTTAAAACTGATTTAAGAAAACACACAAAAGGCACACTAGGGTTTAACTAAATCAGTTTAAAATCACATCTGTAGTTAAACTGTGTGACTGTGCACACTGGCCACATCCATGAAAGGTAGGAGCTAGCAAAGAGAGAACACACAAACATAAAATAGCAGCCAGAAGTTAGAACCCTTGTTTATTAACGTTTTCTCAACCCCACCTCCCAAGCACCCCATTTTTAAAGTTCCCTGGAGCTCCTCAGCAGCTTTTTGTGGCCCAATAGCCATTGAGCAGGAGCTTGAGGGCAATTTGCAACTTTTCTTTTTTCTACTCCCCCTTATCCCAGCTGTCTCTCGCCATCCCTGCACCCCAAAAGCTACCTTTATTATCCTTTGCCTCTACACCTAGTTTTCCCCAGTCTTACATAACAGATGTAGGGATGTCCAGAGGTGTTTTTCCAGTTATGAAGTCCCAGCTGTGGAATTTGTCAGGTTAGCGTACACATCCATCACATCAAAAAGGGCCAAACGTCCAATTACCTTGTGGCTCTGGCCACCCAACATTGCCAGCCAATACACTAATTATTTGTTCACTTTATATGTTTTTGGACACATTTTGCTTGAAAGTAATATAGCACTTCCAAGTCAGAAAGGAAAATCAACCATGCACCTTGCCTCTCTAAGCACAATACTACTACACCCCCATTCTGTGTTGAATGCAACTGCATTTTTGCTGGCCTCTGGTACAATGAGGAGTTGTTCTCTACCTGCATTCTTTAGGTGAAACTCCCACTGATATCACACACAGATCTAGAGTGCACAATAACAACTGTGTTTCTTTGAACTGTTTTTAGCTTTTTGTTTTCTCAGCCTTAACACCTTCCATGAGATATTCTGCACCTGCAGAAGTAAAAGATCTTGCATATTTAATAGCTCTAAGGCCAAAGACATAAGGAGAAACTATGAGAGGTAATTTTCTTGCTCTATATTATGCAAAGTGCTGTGCAATGAGTAGACTTTTCAAAATAAATTAAGAATCAATTCAACATTCCCTCCTGTGTAGTTGCAGGTCATTTTCAAGTGAAACTGTGTAATAAGACATGACTCTAACATGAAACTTGAAAAATAAAACATTGTTCTCATTAGAACTATTTCCACACACTACAAATTCTGGACCCCTTTCATTTCATTTCTGCTTTGAGAGAGAGTGGACAGCTTGCCATACTCTCAGTCTACTTTGTTGACTACATTTTAATGAGAAGCAAAACTACAAAATGATGCATACTTAATTTATAAGCCACATACACACGGATAGGTATTTTTCACTAACATTGTAAAACATTAATATCCAATGTTTACAACAAGTGGTAATAATCAGGAGCGCACAGTTTTTAAAAACACCCAATTTGCTGCATCTGTCACAAAACTGCTTTGAACTTTACGATAAGAAGATATAAGGCATTAATGTTCTATAGATAATACCAATCTACAGGTTGTTTAAAATTCAAATCTTGATTTATTAACTAATATGGTCTGAGTGTGCAACAACTGTCTACGCAGATAAGAGCTCAAGCTGAGTAAATGGTTCAATAATGCAAGCTGCAGTGATGAAATTCACGCTAGAACACTGACCTAATATACTCCCACTGTCCTGAAGTAATGTGTCTCACAGATTTATGCACTACATACAGATTCATGTCGAGTAATTTTAAAGCATCCAGAACTAACAGATGAAGACATACTTCAAACTGATGCCTAAATTAAACTTTTTAAAGGATAGACAATTAAAGTCATTATCCTTTGTCTGCAGAAAGATGTTAGAGTGCTCTTAAAATATCTGAATGACAAACTTTATAGTTAAGTCTAAATATTTTCTTCCTTATGCATTTAGCAACCACCCTTTTGTATCACATGTAGATTACTGAAGCATCTATGAAGGCAGCCTGGTAGAATAGATATACATTGAAATTGCACTGAAACTCAAATGAAGATTCCCACATAACCTGCTTCTCCCCAAATTTTCCATAACAAAGTCAACATCTGTCACAATTTGGCTGGAATATCTGTACTTAATTAGTTTTAGGCTGTAACTGGCAATACACATTATCCAAATGTATCTTTTTGTTTCCCATAACATATCCGTCAAATATGCTCTCAGATTTATGTAATCTCTTCTTTGGTCACATGAGCCTTCCTTCCTCTTTCTCTCGCTCTCTCTATATATATACACAACTCATCTCTCTTAGTAACAAGCAACTGTTCATAGCCCTAAAAAGAAAAAAAAGCTTTAAAACTAATATGTATTCATAACTTTAGGAAAATATGCTAGAATAGTGCATACAATTGTTACCCACAAACTTTTGTGAACTCATGGTTTTTACCTCTTTGCTACTGGAGTTTAAGCAAGTAATCACAACTAAGCACAATTCCAACTACTTTCTGATTTAAAAAAAATAAATTAAAAAAAATCAAATGATACATACAAATTCCACAGGGTAACACAAAGTACATGAGTAAGACATCTTTAAAGGTCCTCTCCATAAAATATTTACAGACAAGAAGAATACAGGACAGATTAATATCTCCTCACCTGAAAATTTCTGTTGCTAAATTTGTGAGAGTCCCTCCAAAGAAAAATTTCTTCTTTCAAGGAAGTGTCCAACTGTAACATTTCATTATTATTTGCTTTGTCTCCCTCGTCCACAGTCTATACAACAACCAATACTTCATGCCTCATGCAGCTTTATCCTTAAACTTTAGAACAACAAACCTTGACTTTTTCATGTTCGGAGCAAGAGCTTTACTTAGTAGCAAAACTATTTTGTCTTTGTATATTTAAATCATAATACTTTAAACTTTTGCTAAAACTTTATAGGAAAAAAAATCAAATTAAGTCCCCAATCCTGGAAACAGTTATGCATCTGCTTAACTTTAAGCAAATGGGTATTCCCATTTAAGTGATTAAAGCAGGTAGTTCTACTGAAGTCAATTGGATTACTCACCTGCTTAAAGTTATGCCATGTGCTGTTTACAGAATCAGAGATCTCAAGGAATGGAAGCTTAAAACATAAGCTTCTTTATAAACTGGTCATAAACACTTTTATCTCAAACTTTGAAAAATATGCTTTGATCTTGTGAACTGAAATTAGGGCAATATGAATAGTGTTTGGAGGTAGTAATATGGAGTGTGTTACATGTTTCAGAATCACTAGTATGTTTACATAGTGTATACCAGCCATAAAACAGAAGATAACATATAGTTGAGGAAGCTTGCTCGTACTTTTATAAAAAGAAAAAGGTGACAGGTGAGCTGTCTTCAGAAGTCCCATCCAATTCAAATTACACTAACACCAAATATTAGTCGGAAAATAGAAGTAGTGTAATTAGGATTCAGAACTGAGCCCCGTTAGCTAATTACAAAAAAAACAAACAAAAACAAAAACAAACACAAGTGCATTTGGACAAAAGGCTTTTGCATGTCCCATAGTCTCTAGAGAAACATCTTGATGTATACAATCACTTCTAGTCTCAAAACTGAAAGAAGAGGTGATTAGTTGTGATCCAGGAACATCTTATAAATGCTCTTTTCCGAAAACTTTACAAGTGAACACTACACTTGTTTACTCTTTGAAATATGTTATTTAAAAGATGAACTGTCAACAAATTAATTTGAGGAGATACCCCAGACTTGTTTATGGTCTAACCTTCCCCCTTTCAAGACTACTTAGACTGGACTCTATTTTCTAAAGGTCCGCATTTAAATTCAGTCAGCTGGGAACATGGATATCATTAAACCCAGAGAAATGCCCAAAAGTGAACAATCAACAGTATGTTCTCTCTTTACATTCTGTGCAGCATTTTAAAAATTAATTCCAAGGGATTTAACTCTAGACATCACTGACTTTCTAGATTTACTAGCTTATGAAGAGATTCAATGTTTTGGGAGGAAAGGGACATCTCTTGTTTACAAGGGCATAAATAGTTTTTAAATGTACAGCCATAGCCCAGACTAAAATTAGAAAATGATGGCTCTGGTGAAAATTGGTCAGACCTCTTGTATTAAATGACAGTTCTGATAATTACAAATGGTTTGAAAAAGTGGATGGCCTAACAAAAAAAAGACCCTGAGGTGTGTTCTGTTAATCTTGGCCACTCTGCTACATTTTCTAAACTACCTAGGAAATAGCAACTATTAAACCTGGGTTTGCTAAGCGCTGAGGTGGAGTATCAAGTAGATAAGAAGCAGCAGTGGCTGTGTCCAAGTCTCTTGTATGCAACTGGGAGTCCCTGTCTGCAATGCTACAAAGGCAGAACTGAAGCAGCATGCATTAAGAAAGCAGATGAGCAAATCCCAGACCCCTTTTCATGGTTGCTGGGGGAGAAGGGATTTTTAAAATTATTATACTGTTACTTCAAAGTGCTGCTTAGAGTACTGCAAAGAGAGAAAACAACTGTCTTCATGCAGAGTTGTAAGAACACAAAGCCAAGCATTTGTTCATGCACTGAATGGAGTGAAGATTATACAACGTAATTGGGAAAGCCCCCTGCAAGTCCCAATGCTGAAATGGGAAAGCAAAGCTTGGGAGGGAAATAAGGACAGCCAAAACAAAAGTGGGTCAATGCAAAGTCAGGTTTGAGATTTTAAAACACACACGGTGGGGGAATGGGGAGATTCCGAGTTCAAGCACCCAATGATTTGAGATGGAATTGTGCCTGGTGGACTGACTCCATGCTCAGACAAACGCTGGCTGCAACTACGGCTGGATGTTTCTTCAGGGTTTACTCTCCTTACATCTGCTCAGAACAGGGTGTTTTTTCAAGTGTTACATTTCACAAGTCAAGCAAGTTTTTCCTTTTCAACTTTAAAATAAGGGGGGGGGAACAGCTTCTCTCCTTCCCCCCACCCCCACCCCAACGCTGCCAAAAGTTTGATTCCGCCTGTGATTGACACCCGACACCAGCTCCTCCAAACCCCAGAGAAATCACTGGCTGAGGCCACAAAGCATTGGGGACAAGAACAAACTTTTGTCTTGCTACTTAAAATACACATGTTTACTGAAGTAGCCTTTTACTTGGTCCCCAGGGGAAACAGCTTTTCAGAGGGAGCTACCGCCACTCACTAGCCAACAAGGAAGGGAGACCCCCAGAGAATCCATCTAATATCCACCCCCCTAAAAGGGGACACACAATCCTCGTGCCCCCTTCCAAAGGGAGGATCACCCACCACATGCGCCTCTCTTCCCTTCTGCGTGTGTGGAACCCTCGGATTCCCTCCCCGTCCTTCCCTCTTTTTGGGAAGGGAAACAAACTCCGTACAAAACACAGCGACTTGCCACGCACCCTCCTCCCTCTGCCTCAGGCTCCTCTCAGGCATCCCTCTCCACCCCCCAGACCTGCCCCCCCCCAGCACCCTCTCGCGCCCCCCAAGATCCCTGTTCCCACACTCCTTCCTCCCCCCGTCCCACGCGCCCTGCGCCTCCAGCCTGCTGCACGCTGCCCCCCAGCTCCCTTCGTGCCGGATCCCCAGCCCCGTGCGCCCCAGTCCCACGCGCTTCGCAGCTCCCACGTCTCCAGCCCCCCAAAGCAGCAGAACCCGGAGTTGGGAAGTTTCTGAGTCACAACAAAAGGCAGCGGCTCCCCTCGGGGCCCAACGCCGGGAACGCCCCCCACTCACCCCGCAGCGAGCCCAAGTGGCACTGAAGCACCGCGGCGGCCAGCAGGAGCAGCGAGGCCGCCGCCTCCATGTTGTGCGCCGCAGCAGCAGCTGCTGGAGCCCGCGGAGTGTCTCAGGCAGGCTCCATGCTCCGGGCGCTGCGCTCGGCGGGGAGCAGGAGGGAGGCGCTCGCCAGAGCCTCCTCCTCCTCCGTGCGCTCGCTCGCTCGCTAGTCTGTGCCCTGCCGCCGCCGGGGGAGGGGGCTGGGATCCTCCCTCCCGTCTGCCGCGCTCGGAGCCCGAGGAGGAGCCGAGCGCCAGCTCAGGGACCGCCCCGCCCGGTGCGGGACAGCAGCCTGCGCCCCTTCCAGCTCGCTCGGTGGCGGCTGTATGTCCCCGCCCGGGGGAAGGGGACCAGCACCATTGTCTCCGCTAGGCACCACCGCTTAGGCGTTCCACGTGCAACAGTGCGCCCCGCGTGGGAGTCCCACACGCAACAGCGCACCCCGCGTGGGAGGACATAGGGTCCCGCTGCATGAGCATCCCATGCACAACAGTGCACCCCACGTGGTCATCAGATGGACACTGGTGCATGGATAGCTATGCACCCCTCGTGGGCCTCCTGTGACCATCAGTGCATGGGTACCCCCTGGGCAACAGTGCCCCCCAACCGGATATCCCATAGGCATCAGTGCACATCACACAAGAACCAGTGTCCTCTCTCATCACCAGTTGGAGCTCACTGTCTCTTACCAGCATCTAGGCACTCCTGCAGGTGGTTAAAGAAATTGGTTCTGACTTTTTGCTTGGAGCCTTCCCTGGAGGCCTTTTGTGCCTGCACCAATTTTTTGTTTCTTCTGACATTTTCTTCTTCCTTTTCTTTGCTCCTTATTTTTCTTGAAAAGCCAACAACTTCTTTTAAAGTGCTGCTCTAGTAAAACTGATGTTTCTCCAGTCACATTGGCTCATTCCTTCCTGCCCCTGGAAGGTCCTCTGCATGGTTCAGTGTTACACAGACAGTGTAATAACAGGTCACTTCCTCAATAACTCTAATAAAACTATTCTGCATCCAAGTTTGTGGTTTAATTTAAAAAAATCATATACCAGCAGCTGCTCAGTGTTGTCAGCCCTTCTACACAGCAATGTTTCCCCAGGACTGTATAACACAGTAGTTAGCATTAACCTGACAATGTTAGAGCACAGTTTAACTTTACCTGTAGAAGGGGGACTGTTGAGATGGTGCCAAATTGGTGTGGCCAAACTGAATGAGTGGTGAGAACATGGCTTGACGTGACTGAACTGCAAAAGAGGATTCTGGGAGCAAAATCCTTCTCTTAGCAACAGGCAGTTGAAGGGGCGGCTCTATGTATTTTGCTGCCCCAAGCACAGCAGTCAGGCAGCTTTCGGCAGCGTTTCTGCGGGAGGTCGCTGGTCCTGTGCCTTCGGCGGGCAGAATTACCACAGGACCCGCGGACCTCCCGCAGAAGGCAGCCTGACTGCGCCTTCACGGCAACCGGCAGGCCGCCCCACTCAGCTTGCCGCCGCAGGCACGCGCTTGGTGCGCTGGTGCCTGGAGCCGCCCCTGGGCAGTTGGCAGAGATGAAACTGACTGGCTCCACGCTGTGTGTATGATCAATACAGATCTTTGAGTCAGCAAATATGTCCACTTGAAAGCAAACGTGTAGAACATCCTGAGTGGAGTATGGGCTGACAGGGGCATCTCAAACCTGTTGAAGGACATCACGCAGGGGGCTGAACTGAATGATTGATAAAGGAGTGAATGTGGGGTAATGTTCAGTTGGCACCACTCTGCTGTCTCCTTCTAAAGTATTAATTAGGTAAAAATTAGTTGCCACTGGCTCTCTAGCTATACTTTTAAGACATGTGACTCCTTTGAGGAAAAAAAGTATAAAAATCAAGCAAATTATATTACTGTTGTGGGAATTCCTTAATTGACACTTGAAGACGCTGCTAGACAGAGTAGCCAAAACTCTGCTCCGTGGGCTTGAGTAGGACTGTGAGCCAAAGGGGTTTCTAAGAAGGCAAGACCTTGCCTTGAGGCAATCCGAGACAGACCAGAGGGCTGAGGAGATCAGACCTGGAGGGAAGAAGTCATCCATAGAATTTGGTAACCACCTTCTCTATTTGCTAAGCAGGAACTGTGTGAGGCTAGCACAGGGCCTGTTTGTGAAAGAGAGGTTCACTAAGAGGAATATATAGCTCTTACTGTATAGTTCTTTAATGTCTAACGTAGGACTTTTGTGCTTAATGTAACCTTTTACCACTCGTGTAATTCCTTCTCCACATTTTCTTTATATGAAATTTTTTAATAAAAATTCAGATTTTAACAAAAAATTGTTTAAATAATTTCCACCAACTCTAATTATAACCTTATTAGGGAATGAAGCTTTAAGACTTAAAAATTGTTGTGTAGATGGGCACTGTATAGTGTGCACTCCACTGAACCACGGTGGCATGACTTTTTTCAACTTTTGTCTCACTGTACCTCTCAAACACCATGTGCATCTCTTCAGGCTGTCCCCATGAGAAAAACTGTACAGCATTGGTTCTCAACCCTTTCCATACTGTGACCCTGTGTTAGAACAGAAACAGATTACTGGACCTTCCTGCCATCTAGGTAAAAAGAAAAGGAAGATGGCTGCAATCCCTTGAAACCTGTTTGTGATTTCCAGGGTGTAAACCTATGCTATAAATAAGCAAATCAACATGTAACAACTGTTTATTTCAGCGGCTGCTTTTCATTTTCGATAAAAGAAATTTCACTTTCCTAAGTTTTGGTAACATACTAATGTATCTATGTTGGGGTCTTCTACAGGTGGTATAACAGTGGATACAAAGGCCTCTCTCCTGCAACTTCAGTGGGTCTTGCCACACAACCAGGGATCCAGTTGCAGGATCAAGGCTCTATTACCTCCTGCCATTGCTCCACATGCACTGACTCCTGGGAGAAGGTTTGTCTAAAAAAACATGGTATTTAAGTTATTCTGAGAAAGATATCCACACATTTTCAATGACTTACAAAGAACTTATAGAATTGATTTTAAAGGTGACCCGCAAAGGAAAATAGGGTGTTTGTGCCCCATAGCAGTGGTACTTTTTTTTTTAATCAATATTTGTTTCATTTGGTTCTTAACCTTAGAAAAATCTTTACTCTGTTTTTACTAGAGGAGCACTTGGGAGACTGGCAAACTAGTGTCTCTATATGTACAGAGTTCAAAGTACCGTGGGCCCAACTCTGAACTAATGTATCTGGGTACTACTGTCTCATAAATCATTAACTAATAGGCAAGACTGCCTAAGAGGGCAACTGAGAGGAATGGTCAGACTACTTAAGGCTGTTTCATATATAAAGAATATATAATTCAAACTCCAGGCAAGCAATTGGGAGAAAAGCTCTTTTTCTTAAAGATGATTCATAGATTATTTTTTTCAGACCAAAAGGACCATTTTCATCAGTCAGTCTGCTCTCCTTCAAAAACACAGGCCATAGAGTTTTACCAACTAATTCCTGCATTAATCCCAACAATTTGGGGTTGAACTAGAACATCTCTTTTAGAAAGACATCCAGTCTTGATTTAAACAGTTCAAATGATGGAAAATTCACCACATCTCTTGTTAAGATAAAACACCCTACCCCTTTAACTAAGACCTCATCTATATTGAAAGTAGCACCAGCTTAACTAACGGTGTTATTTTAAACAGTTAAACCTGTACAAAACTTTGTGTTGACACTCAAACTGATTTAAAGTTAAAGTGATGCAACCTGAAAAGAGACCAGGCCTGAGAAGTCAGAAAATTCCCATTCTCTAGACCTGCAAGAAGTCCTCTGGCAAAAAACAGACAAGACTTTGACATTCCTAAAATTTCTGAGGTAAAACAATTAAAAAAAAAAAGATTATGAAAAAAGTCACAGGTTTTAGCCACTAGTCCAACTTTTCTTTGGAAGTCATCTTTAATGCAAGAAGGAAGGATTCCCAAGGAGAAGGTGGTCTTGCGGTCATAGCATTGAGTTAGGACTCAGGCACCTGCATTCAATTCCTTTCTCTGCACTTCCTCAGTGACCTTGGACAAGTGACTTAATCTGTGCCTCAGTTTCCCCATATAAAAGAGGGGGATAACAATACTCCTTCCCACCCACTGTCTCTCTCTAGGCAATACGGTGTGGAGGAAGATTTGGTCATGATCAGGGATAAGGTGAGTGAGTCATCAAGAAAGATCCCCAGGCTGGGAACCAGCCAATCTGCCCTCTCTGTCAGTATTGTCATTAGGAATGGAGGAAGCAGAGAGGATTTTAAGAGTAAAACTAAGGAGCACAGATTTAGCCATATTAGGCTTGAGTTCCCAGAGAGCCATACAGGATAACACGTCCATCCAGCCACAGCCAGAAAGTTAGCACAAGTGAAATATACTAGGTGTTTTTTGCATATTAACTCCCCACAGATTTCTCTCTCCCCACCTCACTCATTTTATAGGATCTTTCAGTCCCAACTTCCACAGCTGTCTGAGTTCCTGTAGCTCTAACCCTTAACAATAAGTTCAGAAGCCCTTGAAGTGAATTTACTGCATTATAAATGACACTCAGGCTTATTTTAAGTTTTGTTAAATATCAGCACCAGGAAATTATCTTTTTTCCTCTGAGGCTCCACGGCTTAGCATAGATGAAAACACTAGACTTGCATATGCTGAAGATGAACTGAAAAATTTTCTTGCTGTTTTGCCAAGAGAATGGTGAAGTGAATAGAAGGAAACGAAGAGACAATGTCAAGTGTCTTCACACTGCATTTTTAAGGCACACGATTGCATCATTTTCTAATATAGTATTTTATACTTGTGCATTTATGGCTGGTCCCCTAGAAACTAGAAAGCAATTACAAATCAAGCAAATTTAGAAAGTTATTTATCTGACTCTGTTTTCAGAAGAAAACAAGTTTACAAATAATCTGTAACATATTTGAGATGACACAAAGAAGTGCTGGTTCCTCTGAACATGGGGCTTCTGCTCCTCCTCCAATACACAGGTAGGTCAGCTGTAATGCACATACAAGCTACATACTGCCAAGACTAGCCAGGCCTTTGAGATGCTCTGGGAGGAACAACTGGATTTAGAACACGTCATAGTCATGATAGGAAGAAAAGGCTGGATTTGTGGTTAGGGAACCAGCCAAGGGCTCATCCGATATTGGTTCAATTCACAGTTCTGCTACAGTTTTCATCTGTGATGACCTTGGGCAAATCACTTAATCTTTCACTCCCCAATCTTCTGTTTGCATGTTATATCCTTCTCTCTCTTCCTTTGTCTGATGGGTCTATTTAGAATGTGAACACTGTCTCTACTGTGCCTAACACAATTGAGTCCTGATGTTTGGTTGGTACTTCTCGCCTCTACAGGAATTAAAAAATATACTAATACTTAATGCTAAACACTACAAATTGCAGCACAAACATTAATTAAGCCACATGACACTTGTGAAGTGGGCACCATTATCTCCACTTTAGACATAGGACAGCAGAGAGTGAGCCAAATCCTGCCTTTGTTTACATCCCTACAGGCTCACTGGGTTTGTGGGGGAGGGGGGGTAACAGTAGCATTTGTCCCAGAGGGATTCACTCACTTACCCCAAGCCTCTCAGCAAGTCTCTCAGCTGTGTCTATATGGGAAAGTTTTTGTCGGTATAAGCGAAGGCATGAATTTAAACTGATATAGTTCCTCTTCACTGCATTCGTCCCATCACATGGGGTCTGCTCTGTGAGTCCTCTCTCATCAAAGTGCTGTTTAATGCCACCTTTTCACACATCTTTTTTTATGACATCCCATCACTTCTTCTTGGCATAGCACCTCTGCTTTTTTCCTTCAGTTTTAATCGGTTGGATTGTCTTACCCATGTAGTTGGCAGGATTGCGCTTTACATGACCAAGCCATCTGAGCCCGTACTGCCTCATTTTTTTGTTTATGGGAGTTACTTTAAGTAGGTCTCTAACATACATATTCCTCAGATCATCTTGCTTGATTACCTCACTCACACATCTCAACATTCGTATTTCTGTGGAGCAGATCATTTGCTCATGGTTCTTCTTTGTTGCTCAGCACTCGGCACCATATAATAAAATTGGACAGACCACCATTTTAGAGAGCGAGATCATCCCTTTTAATCTTCCTGGTGCCTTCCTCTCACATACTACATCACTTATCTCTCTCCATTTGAGCCAGGCATTTATTTATCCTAGCTCTAATTTTGTCCTCCATTTCCCCAGATTCAAGCAGCCCGATATTGGATATTTTGGATATTTTGTATTTTTGGTAGTGTCTGCCCATCTAGCACAACACCTGGGCAGGGACACTGTGTGTCATTTCTAGAATAGTCTCTCATTTTCTTGATTCTGATATAGTTATACTGGTATACTCTGCCACGTGGACACTCATTCTGGTCTGAGCAGCTTTTTTTGGTTTAGTTTATGTTGCTTGGGAAGAGATTTAAGCTAAATCAACCAATCAAAAACAACCCCAATTTTATACCATAATAAGTGTATGCAGGTCTGTGTGTTATACCTGTATAATGGATAAAACATTCCACGATAGACCAGGTTTGCTTCAGTACTCAGGATTTCAGAAAACAGTACTATCCCTTCTGTAAAGAGCTTCTAGTCTAACACAGACAAACAGGAGACACAGGCCAATAATTCAAATATAGGGAAGGATGGAGATATTGTGAATGAAGAGATTTAAGTACTGTGGGACCTAGACTTCCTGAAATAAGTTAGTTTAAGGAGAAGAAGGCAGGTAACTAGAAAAGGAAAACTGATATGAAAGAATGCTGATGAATGCCCCATTAATCTCCTTTAGAAGTATACATAAGTGTTTTATGGATTAAGTGAGGTCATGAGGGTAAAGTGCTCTCTTTCCCAAATGCTCCTGCTGGAATAGAGGAGCTGACACTGACTGAACAAGGGACATGTAGCACACACAGAAAGTCCTAACAACCCATAACAATAGTTCAATGGAGTTTTCTGGTGGAGAGTCTTGGACTCCTCACTTCTTTTGGGTTGCCTCTAAATTGCCTGCTACTACAAATAGAGCAGCAGTGAGGGCAGCTTTGTGCATGGCACGTTCAGGGAGCTTCACGTTCATACATTGGTCATGGTGGTCTATGCATAGTTGTCTATACAATAAGCATTCTTGGCTCTTGCGTAGAACTTTTCCACTATAGTCCTCACAGTGCCATATTATTCTCCTTTTACAGATGAGGAAACCAATCCAGAAAGGTTATGTGGTTTGCCTGAGGTTACACAATAAAGTCAGTGGCAGAGTGGAAACAGAACGCTGCTCTCTTGACTCCCAATCCAGGGCTCTGCACATTGGACCACACTGTCATCTGTTTTGTGTGAAGGTCAGTGTTGCTGGGCATGGCTTTCATTGCACTTCATCACTACAGGCAATATTGACTGCTAAACAAGTCACTCTTTTGGTGTAAGAATACAAATATTCAAAAATACAAATAGAAAAATGGCAAACAGAAAGGCAAAGACAGAATCATAAGCAAGCAAGTAGAGCAAAACTCCATTCCCCCTCCTGCTCATGCATTATCACTTCTATTACGTGGACTCCACATAGTTCTCAAGTTTATTGACCAGGCCTGAGGGGGTGTGAGAGAAACACACCTGCACTGTTTACAGAATTCTAAAGCACTTTGGCTCAGATCCTCAAAGGTATTTAGGCTCCTAACTCCCATTGAAATCAATGGGAGCTATGTGCTTAAACACTTTTCAGGATCTGGGCCTTTGTGAAATGTGCATCCATTCCTGAAAAGCAGCCATCTCAAGGGTGGCTCACAGCTGCTGATTAACACTGCACTGCCACTATACACTATAGCCAGCCCTGAGTGCTGTCCATCAAAGGAGAATCCTTTGAAGAAGGGCCTAGCCTCAGTGATTAAACCTAAGAAAAAAGGCAGCCTTAGATCCTACTCCTCTTTCTCCTCCAACTCTGAATGAATTATTAAACAGCCAAGAGCTGTTGTTGAGATATCAAGTATCTGAGAACTAACAGCAGTGCCACGATTTATGGTACTGGCTTTACCGCTGAGCATAAGAATATAAGAATGGCCATACTGGGTCAGACCAAAGGTCCCTCTAGTCAGGTATCCTGTCTCTGATGCTGGCCAGTTCCAGATGCTTCAGAGTGAATGAACAGAATGGGGCAACTTCTAGTAAGCCATCCTCAGTCATGCAGTCCCAGCTTTTGGCAATTGGAGGTTGAGGGACACCTGGAGTATGGGGTTCTGTCCCTGAGCGTGTTGGTTACTAGCCATTGATGGACCTATCCCCCATGAATTTATCTAGTTCTTTTTTGAACCTAGTTATACTTTTGGTCTTCACAAAATACTCCGGCAATGAGTTCCACAGATTGATTGTGCATCGTTTGAAAAAGTAGCTCCTTTTGTTTTATTTTAAATCTGTTGCCTATGAATTTCAGTAGGTGACTGCTAGTTCTTGTATTACATGAAGGGATACATAACATTTCCCTGTTCACTGTCTCCATACTAGTCATGATTTTTCTAGACCTTTATCATATCCCCCCCTTGGTTGTCTCTTTACAAAGCAGAACAGTTCCAGTCTTTTTAATCTCTCTTCATATGAAAGCTGTTCCTTAATCCATATAATTTGTGTTGCCCTTCTCTATATCTTTTCCAATTCTAATGTATCTGTTTTGAGATGGGGCAAACAGAACTGCAGGCAGTGTTCAAGGTGTGGGGATAGACAGTGGATTTATATAGTGGTGCTATTATATTGTCTAATTATCTTTCCCTTTCCTAATAGTTCCCAACATGCTGTTAGCTTTGTTGACTGTGGCTGCACATTGAGCAGATGTTTTCAGAGAAGTATCCACGGATGTCTCCCAGATCTCTTTCTTGAATAATAGTAACAGCTAATTTAGATCCTTTCATTTTCTATGGATATTTTTTTCAATCTGTATTACTTTGCATTAATCAACATTGAATTGCATCCGTCATTTTCTCATCCACTCTAGAAAGGTCCCTTTGCAATTCTTCACAGTCAGCTTTGGCCTTAATTATCTTGAATAATTTTGTGTTGTCTGAAACATTTGCCACCTCACTGTTCACCCCTTTTTCTAAATAATTTATGGAGATGTTGAATAGTACTGGTTCCAGTACTGATCCTTGGGGGAGCCCGCTATTTACCTCTCTCCATTGTGGAAACTGACAATTTATTCTTACCCTTTGTTTCCTATTTTGTAACCAGCTGCTGTTTCATGAGAGGACCTTTCCTCTTATCCCCTGACTGCTTAATTTGCTTAAGAGCCTTTGGTGAGGGACCTCTGAGTAGATATCAAAAACTGCAATGCTACTGCAGATGCAGTTTCATTCCACACCATTAGTTGGTTGATCCCATGTATGGTAGCAGTAGGAGGAGGATTCTTTTGAGAAGTCAACAACACAGGTAACCCCGTCTCCTTCTTTAGAGTAGTTTGATGCAGTGAAAAGCACTATATAAATCACTTCATAATAATATATAATAATAATAATTTAGCACTCACTCTTCCCCCTCAGACCATTGTTGGAAATGGATTTTGCACCAGGACATTCAGTTCACCACATGAAGGAATTAAGAAACCTTGTGTCTTCTTCCACTGTTCCCTGTATGTTTTCTATGGGTGATGGATTCATTTATCTTTTGTGCAGCCGTGGCAGACACGCTAGACACAGAGACAAACTCCAGGCAGCAGTTTCTCCGTAGCAAAACAACGCACACTCATTGCTAGAGTATGAGGTGAACCTGGATTCACACTGACTGAGAGGGAGGCAGTGTGGTGTGGTATATGTGGGCAAGTTCAACCTAGGTAAGCCAGGGCCCACAAAGCCTTCTTAGCACCAGAATTCATTTTTAGTGCTTGTTTGGCTTTATGAAGCAAACATTTCAAAAAGCAATGGCCTCTTAGTGGTGCTGTGGTGGCCGCACACATTGAAATATGCCACAGTAAGACTCCACCCTCATTACAATCATAACTGGGTTAGGGGACCCACTTCCCACAGGAATAAGAAGTTTTAGTAACAGTGGCAGGGACAACTGAGGTGTAACCTGTTCCTGTGATTGGATTACAGACAAGGCCCCTGACTAAAGACATTTCTTTGACATTTTCTGCAGTAGGAAAATACCTCTCACTTCTGAGTGCCATTCAAGATAAAGAATGTTGTAACTTGGGGTAGTGTCATGTAGAGCCAATTATTAATATGACTCTTTTGGGCATTAAGATGCCTGGAAAATATTGCTCTGTTCTGGCAAGATGGAAATTTTTCTTGTATACAGTGGGAAATTCACTCTTCTTTCACTCTGAATGCCATACCTGTTTGAATATCAATATGGTGCTTGCCCAAACTGATTCTTATAATATAAACACTATCCCTGCTATCTGCCTGTTTAGTGTTTTGAGGGTTCTTATAGAGTTTACACCGTGTGTTCATGGTGGATGCAGCTAGGGTTGCCAATTTTGGTTGGATATATTCGTGGAGGTTTTATCACATGACAGAATCTTTGATTAAAGATTAATTTTTAATTTCTGGAGACTCCAGGACAATTCTGGAGAGTTAGCAACCCTAGATACAGAAGGGAGTGTGTGGCTTAAGAGGAAGTATGTAGAGTGGCAGAGATGAAAATTTAAAAATTGAAAACTATTAAAAAGTTGAAGACACAGTATTTTATCTATAATTACACACAGAGATGCATGGTCTTGGGGCACGTCCTATATTCATAGTGTTGTCTTGTATAACCACAAGCACAGGGCCAGCACATTAGATATTTATAATATGCCCTTCATTGTGTTATCTATACTATATATCAGATGGAAAACTGAATTTTTGTTAATCTATATAGGAAATGAAGTTAATTTTAGGATGATGCAACAGCATGAAACGTCTAGTCTTCTGCAGTAGAAAGTAATGTCCTGCAGATGGCAGCATTGGTGAGCTTCACTAGTTACTTGTTTAACTTGAATAGCGTAATAGAATATAACTCCTATACTTTTATATTAAGTTGCTAGTGGGCACTTTTAGTAATAGAAACCAATTTTAAAAAGTAATTTACTTTTCACCATGTATACTTTTTTTCAGAAAAAACATCTTTAGCACTTCACTCATCTTAGACAATGGACACAGACAAGTTAGTTTCACTTTTGTTTATATTATTCCTATGGCAGTAGCACCTAAGAGCCCACTCAAAGATCAGGGCCCCATTGCGCTGGGCATTGTACAGACATAATAATAAAAAAAAGACAGCTCTTTCCAACAGAGCTTCATGATTCACCAAGAGTTAAATCTCTAGTGAAGACAAAGCTTAGGGTCCAGTCTACATTAGAGACTTTGGCCAGTATAGTAATGTCACTTAGGGGGTGCAGGTTTCTCCCCCCCTCACATTTCTCTATCAGCAGACGGTCTAGTGTTGACACAGCTATACTAGCAAAAAAAATTTACTTTGCTGGTACAGCTTATTTCACTCGCCAAAGTGGTATAAACGACACCGGCAAAAGCATGTTTTAACTGTATAAGCTACATCTACATGAAGCAGGTTTGCTGGTATAGCTAGACTGGCAAAACGTTTCTAGTGTAGACCTGGCCGAGGTGTCAGACAAGATACAACAAGTGGATGAAACAAACAAGTCGGTGTGTGTGTGTGGGGGGCGATTAGGAGGATGAAGTAACAATAAAACAGAGTTTAGCATGGGGTGGGCAAACTTTTTGGTCCAAGGGCCACATTGAGGTAGCAAAATTGTATAGAGGGCTGGATACGGAAGGCTGTGCCTCCGCAAACAGCCTGGCCTCTGACCCCTCACACTTCCCACCCCCTGACTGCCCCCCTCAGAACCCCTGACCCAACCAAACCTCCCCTGCTCCTTGTCCCCTAACCACCCCATTCCAGGACCCCCGCCCCTAACTGCCCCCGGGGCCCCACCCCCCATCCAACCCCCCCCCTCCCAGTCCTCTGACTGCTCTGCCCCATCCACACCCCTATTCCCCAACGGCCCCCCAGAACCTCCGCCCCATCCAACCCCCTGCTCCCTGTCCCCTGACAGCCCCCCTGGGGCCACTGCCCCTCATCCAAACCCCCTGACTCCAGCCCCCTTACCATGCCACTCAGAGCAGCATGTCTGGCAGCCGTGCGCGGAGCCAGACACACCACCACGCTGCTCAGCAGGAGTTCACAACCCCGCCATCCAGAGTGCTGCCCGCACGGCAGTGTGGCTACAGGGGAGGGGCTGAGAGCTAGCCTCCCCAGCCGGGAGTTCAAGGGCTGGGCAGGATGGTCCCACGGGCCAGATGTGGCTCGCGGGCCATAGTTTGCCCACCTCTGGTTTATCAGAAGGGGAAAGTCTCAGCTCACTACTTGCCTTATACTTAGTTTCTGTTCAACTTCATTTTTAGGTTCCCATGCACTAGAACAAGTCTGTTGTATTTAGATTGCTAACAAACTAGGGAAATGTCAGTTGTGGTGTTTTTTTGTTTTTTTTAAAGACTGTTTCCACTGAACTCTAAAAAATAAAATAAAAAAATAATCACAGCATCATTTCTATTGGCCTTGGGTTCCATACCCAGTTTATTTTTATAAAATTAAATTTTGGACCAGATTCGCCCTGATAGCGCACCTTTAACTATGTGTACCTTAGAGCATGCTGCACGACATCCATCACAGAGTCATCCACATTGGGATGCTAGCATGTCTGGTCTTTACTGGACTCTATTGTCTCCTATCTGTATCTAAAAATAAAGAATACACACTATGTTCCCATATGTGTTTATTGATGATGTGAAGTTAGAATGTACAAACAGATTTGGGGATGTGATGTTAAGCAAGAGTATTGTAAGTTCCACTCTGATTTTCAGGACTTCACAGCTTATTTTTAAGAATTTACTTAAATCTAACATTTGGTAGCTATAATCTCAGCCTGGGGACAATCTGACTTTATCAAAACTGGTCAGAAATGTAAGCTTTTAAGTTCAGGAGAGAAGAGACAAGATAGGCATTCAGATTTTAAATGCTTTTTTGAGCTGCTCTAGAGGTCACAAGAATTGTTATAAGCCAGGGGTTGGCAACCTCTGGCACACACTCTGGTGGGTCAGGCCAGTTTGTTTACCTGCCGCGTCTGTAGGTTCGGCCATTCGCGGCTCCCACTGGCCACGGTTTACTGCTTCAGGCCAATGGGGCCTGCGGGAAGTGGCACGAGCCGAGGGATGTGCTGGCCATGGCTTCCCGCCTCCCCCATTGATCTAGAGTGGTGAACCGCAGCCAGAGGGAGCTGCGATGGGCCGAACCTGCAGACGCAGCAGGTAAACAAACTGGCCTGGCCCGCCAGGGTGCTTCCCTGGCAAGCCACATGCCAGAGGTTGCCAACCCCTGTTATAAGCTATTATTCTAGAATGTTCAAGTGAGTGAAGGGAAGGAATTTAGGTATTAACTGAAATGCTCTTCCTCTGACTGTATCACTACAGAAGCAACACAATGGGATCCAGAATGGATTGCAGTCAACCAGCGCTGGTTCCAGCGTTTTTGCCATCCCAAGCGGTGGGAAAACAAAGAAGCTGCGATGGGCGGCACTTTGGCGGCAGCTCTACCACCGCCACATCGTTCTTCAGCGGAAATTTGGCAGCAGGTCCTTCCCTCTGAGAAGGAGGGAGGGACCCGCCGCCGAATTGCTGCCGAAGAGCCGGACGTGCCTCCTCTCTCCGTTGGCCACCCCAAGCAGCTGCTTGCTGCGCTGGTGCCTGGAGCTGGCCCTGCAGTCAACAACAGTATATTGGCATTGTATGCAAAGAAGCGATATGACCTCCTAATAGAGTAAAGGGCGATCTGTCTGGGGCACTTTGAATCAGAGGCCTGCACTGTTAGACTATATAGAAGACAGAGAAGGCAACCACTGTAAACAAACAAACAAAAAAATCACTATTCAGAAAATACTTCAAAAGTATATAACTACAAACTTGATCAGCAATGATAAATCCCTTCACCTACAACACAAATGCAAGAGTTCAATGCTCTACTGGCAGATGCTGTAGTACTTTGGCTCCACTCACTCTTTTCCACTCACTCAACAGATGACATTTATCATCCTATCACCCACATGATTAAATTGTCACCTTCTCCACCATCTTGCACTTTGTAAGGGAATTTATCCCTGTGCATGCTGAGTGTAAAACATTGTTAACATCAGAATTCTCCACTTACACCCATGGTCTCCTTTTATCTCACTTTTCACAGGCTTAAAATATTGCACAAGGTACAAGGTTGTAGAGAATCCTGTTCCTTATTCCACTGGCTAGCAACTGATCCCATTCTCTGCTTCATGCAAATCTGGAGGGAATCAAAATTTAGAGCTACTTAAGAGATAAAGATCTGTAGCAAAAGATTTTCATTTAAATCAACAGAAACCAATGGTGGCAGTCACAATGTGGCGCTGCAAACCTGGCCAGCTTGAAAAACTTGCCCTTGGCATGTAAACTGATGATCAGATCTGACACGAAGAGCAATTATGGCTGTTATAAAACACAAAAATAAATTTAGGTTTTGCAAAAACAACAAGCATTTACAACACTTAGACAACTTGAAGTGTCCAGGATTATTTTTAAATACCAGTGGAAAGAATTTTGTTGTTAACACAAATTAACATTCCCCTGCAGCATTTGCAACCCAAATATTGCATCATTGCACTAGTCAGTAGTTGGCAGTAAATTAAACCATCTTTAATAAACAGAAGTGAAACCGATTATCTATATTGCCCAAACTGAAGAAAGAGCAAACAATAATTAAGGAGCATAAACAGAGAATGAATAATTACTAGAATGTTCACCTTCCTCGCTTTAGTAATTTAAGGTATTATAATATATTTTAAAAGGGGACATTATCAGCTTCAAATGTAATTCATTAAAATGTAGATTTACAGTCATGTTCTCCTATTTCTTTCAATAGTTTTCCCCTGTTGCCATGGGAAAGGCCCACATAAGCAACAGAACTTCATCAAAACAGTTGCCAGGGGTCTCAGTTCCGGTAGAGGCTATAGCATAGACAAGGCTCTACCCATCAGCATTTTTAGCACATCAGTTAGCCCTCTCCATGTGGGGCTGGGAAGCCAGTGGATCAAGAAGTGTTCTCCCTCATTCTCTCCTTCTGTCCACTGGGACAGGGGTGGGTCCTAGTACTCATGAGACAAAAAAGAGTCCAATTAGCTATGACATTCTAATGTCCCAGTGATCTGAAGGGGTCTCCAGAGCTGGTTCTTTACCTAAACCCATAACTTAATTATCCCTCCCCCAACCTTAAAAAACAGCACAAAGAATCCAGAACTACTGCCTCATCAGGGTTGTAAATGCATCATCCCTTGGTGCTGCTTGGTCTTCTCAGAAGAGAGCTGCTGGTAAAGTTATGGCTCAGCAAGGGACTCAGCTAGCCCCCTCTCACCTGTTACTGTTGCCCCCCCCCCCACACTTCTACTCACTCTCTTCTTCCTAAGGAACACTGAGGCCATTCCTAAGAAATCCCAAGGAAGGTTCCAACCCACAGGATGTTCTTGCAGAGAGAGGTCATTGTGACTACATAGCCCTAGAATCCTGATGCCATCGTGGGATAAGGACAGAGGTAGGGCAAAACTAGTTCTTCCATCAACCTTTTGGTGCTGCTGGCAGTGTCAGCCACACATTTAGATTGGATACAGTGTTTTTCCTCATTTTCTCTCCTGAATGGTAGGGGACTTTTGACATGAGCTGTCCAATAGCTGCCAGCTCACCCCAGCAATGACTGCATTTCAACACTAGGCAATATTGTTTTGTTATACATCATTTATAAAACACTTTAGGATGAAAGTAGCTCTATAAAATATTGGCTCTTCTTATGAGAAGGTCCCATGAACCCAAGAATAAAAAAGGAAAAACATAACAGGAGTTAAAAATTCTTAGCAGCTGGGAGAGAAGGAGATACAGCAGGCAGTAGTTAGATTTAAGTGTTACAGGAAGCCTACAGCTGTGTGCCTTTGCCAAATATAAAGACTCAACTCCAGAAAGACATGCTAGGGAAAAAGTTCTTATAAGAGGGCGGCTGTTCAGTAGGGAGGGTTATTAAGGACTAGGAAATTACAGATTATTAAGTACGCTGCCTTTAGAAAGGCCAAAACTTTGTGGTTTACCATCCTAAACCTACAGAGACACAGACACGTGTTCGTTTAATCTGAGGCACTAGAGCTCATTCTTCTTGAGCTAAACTATGGGGCTCAGGAGTTTAATGCCCGGGGTGAAAGTAACGTAAAGGACTTGCCAGTACTCCAGAGTCCTGTGGAGGGGGAGGGGCCTCAACCGGAAGAGGCGTGGCCTCTATCGGAATTGGTGGGACCTTTATATCCCCAGGCTTTTAAATCAGGATTTAAAGGGCTCAGGGATTCAGCTGAAGCTAAGAGCCGGGCCCTTTAAATCACCCCTGGAGCTACCAGCTGCAGAGGTGGCTGGGAGCCCTGGGGCTTGGGCAGGGGTGAAAGTAGTTTACATTTCTTACCCATATGGTCCAATCGCAAGCAACCCACCTCTCCTATGTAGTTCATGGATCCCTCCCACTGCATGACATAGACAGAGAAAATAAAGCTTCTATTACTCATAGACTCGTAGACTTTAGGGTCAGAAGGGACCAATATGATCATCTAGTCTGACCTCCTGCACAAAGAAGGCCACAGAATCTTACCCATCACCTTCTATAACAAACCCCTAACCTAGGTCTGAGTTATTGAAGTCTTCAAATTGTGGTTTGAAGACCTCAAGCTGCAGAGAATCCACCACCAAGTGACCCATGCCCCACGCTGCAGAGGAAGGCGAGAAACCTCCAGGGCCTCTGCCAATCTGCCCTGGAGGAAAATTCCTTCCCGACCCCAAATATGGCGATCAGCTAAACCCTGAGCATGGTCTCCAGGCTGGTATCTTACCTAAACCATAACTTATTATCCCTCCCCAACCTTAAAAAACGCACAAGAATCAGACTACTGCTATCATGGGTTGTAAATGCATCATCACCTGGTGCTGCTTGCGTCTTCTCAGAGAGAAGTGGCTGGTAAAGTTAGTGGCTCAGCAAGGGATCAGTAGCCCCTTCACCGTGTTAGTTTGGCCCCGCCCCACATTCTACTCACTCTCTTTCTTCACTATAGGCACTGAGGTCCTTCCTAAGAATCCCAAGGCAGGTTCCACCACAGGGCTGTTCTTGCAGGAGGGTCATTGTGAACTACAGCACTAGATCCTGCATGGTATGACGATGTGTGCATAGTTCTCATCTCTTGGTGTGCGCCCCCGTGTCAGCCAACATTTGATTGGTTACAGTGTTTTTCTCTTTTCTTCCTGAATGTTAGGGGCTTTTGGACAGAGTGTCCATAGCTGCCAGCTCACCAGCAATGACTGCTTTCACACTGGCAATATTGTTTTGTTTTATCATTTATAAAACTTTAGGCTTGAAGTAGCTCTATAAATATTGGCTTTTCCTTATGACGAAGGTCCCATCGAACCCAAGATAAAAAAGAGAAACATACAGGAGTTAAACTTCTTAGCAGCTGGGATAGAGGAGATACCGCAGGCAGTAGTTAGATTAAAGTGTTACGGAGCCTACGTGTGTGCCTTTGCCAATATAAAGACCAATCCAAGAAAGATGCTAGGGAAACAAGTTTTTAAGAGGGCGGCTGTTCAGGGGAGGAGGAAGGCTAAGGGTACTCCTACTACCGAGACACACACGTGTTCGTTTAATCTGAGGCACATAGAGCTCATTCTTCTTGAGCTAACTATGGGGCTCAGGGAGTTTAAGCCGGGTAATAACGTTTAAAGGGACTTGCAGTACTCCGAGTCTGTGGAGGGGGAGGGGCTCACGGAAGAGGTGGCCTCTATCGGATTTGGTGGGTCTTATATCCAGGGTTTTAAAATCGGGATTTAAGGGCTCAGGGATTCAGTGAAGCTTTAGAGCGGGCCCTTTCAATCACCCTGGAGCTACCGCTGCAGGGGGGGGGGGGTGGGGGGTGGGGGGGAAAGGGTGGTGGTGGTGGGAGCCCTGGGGCTTTGGGCAGGGGTGAAAGTTAGTTTACATTTCATTACCATATGGTTCCACTCGGCAAGCAACCCACCTTCCTATGTGTTGGATCCCTCCCCACTGCATGACAATAGACAGAGAAATAAAGCTTCTATTATCATAGACTCGTAGATTTAGGCGTCAAAGGGACCAAATATGATCATCTAGTCTGACCTCCTGCACAAAGAGGCCACGATCTTACCCATCCCTTCTATACAACCCCTACCTGGTCTGGTTATTGAGTCTTTCATTGTGGTTTGAAGACCTAAGCTGCAGAGAATCACCACCAAGTGACCCATGCCCCACGCTGCCGAGAGGAGGGAGGACCTTCCAAGGCCTCTGGCCAATTTGCCCTGGAGGAAAATTTCCTTCCCGCCCAATATGGCGATCAGCTAACCTGAGCATCGACGGGCAGCTCACCAGCCAGCACTCAGGAAAGGAATTTCTGCAGTACTCAGATCCCATCCATTCTAACATCCATCACAGATTCATGAGGCCAGCTATCTGCTGCATGTCAAGATCAATTGCAAAATTAAGCCTATCCTTCATACTATCCTTCCATAACTTAATCAAGCTTATCTTAAAGGCCAGATATGTCTTTTTGCCCCACTACTCCCTTGGCAGACTGTTCCAGACTTCACTCTCTAATGGTTTTAGGAAACCTTTGTCTATTTTCAAGTTCTTAACTTCCTAGTGTCAGTATACCATTGTTTTTCTTGTGTCTAACATTTGGTATCAGTAAATTATTCCTCTCCCTCCTAATATTAAATCCCTCTGATATATTTATAAAGAGGCAGCATATCCCCTCACCTTCTTTGGTTAGGACTAAACAGCCAAGCTCTTGAGTCTTCCTTTCATAAGGCGGGTTTTCCATTTTCCTCGGATCATTCTCCTAGTAGCCCTTCTTGAACCTGTTTTCAGTTTGATTCATCCTTCTTAAACCTGGGAGACCATAACTGCACACAGTTTCCAGATGAGGTCTCACGTGCCTGTATATCCTGGTTACTAACACCTCCTGTATCTTTGCTAGGAAATCTCACCAGATGCATCCTAATGCATTAGCTTTTACAGCCTATCCCATGGCGGCTCATGTCTTCTGCGATCAACCATACTCCAAGGTCCTTCTCCTCCTCTGTTGCTTCCAACTGATGGTCCCAATTTATAACTAAATTCTTATTTATTAATCCTAAATGCATGCCCTGCACTTTTCACTATTAATTTCATCCTTATTACTATTATTCCAGTTACCGGTCTCACATCTGTCCTGTATGATCATCCTGGTTCCTTCTCTGTGTGCATACCTCCAGCTTTGTGTTCACGCTGCAGACTTTATTAGCACTTACCCGCTTTTTTGTGCCAAAGTCAGTATAAAAGGGTTAAATAGACTGTTCAAATTGCTCCTTAGTAACATCCTAGTACCTCCTTCCAGCTGAAGTTCCCCTCATACGACCCGTTGTAGTCTTCCCTTTAACCCGTTCCTTATCACGCTTTCAATTTATCATCTTGATCCCATTCTTTTCCAATCTTACTAATAATTCCCATGTGAACTGTTTAAATGCCTTACTGAAATCGAGGTATTTAGATTATGCATTTCCTTTGTTCTTAAATAATCTGTCACCTTCTCAAAGAGGCGTCAGGGTTGGTTTGGCTGATCTACCTTTGTAAACCATGTTGTAATTTTGTCCCAATTACATTGACCTCATGGAATGGGAAGAGGAGTCAGTGTGGGCTTGCACCACCACTGCAGGCCTGGCTTAGTCGTTATGGCAGTGACTGTGGCACGAAGGGGCCGCATCTCCCGAGGCCACTTGCACTCCTGAACACAATGGACCAGAAGTGGTCAGGGGTGGGCAAGGCATGGAGCTCTACTACTTTCTCCTTTCAAAAAGTTTTTTCCAAGACCTTACATCCTACAGATGTCAAAATACAGGCCTTAGTTACTCGGATCACTTTTCTTTTCTTTCTTAAAGTGGAACATATGTTTAGCAATTTTCCAGTGTACGTACAACCCTGAGTTTAGCGATTCATTTAAAATTCTTGCTAATGGGCGCTTGCAATTTTCATGCGCCTGCCTTTAATATTTTGATGAAGATTATCTATGGGCCCTCCGAATTTTGTTCTCGTTAAGCTTTTTCAAGTTGGGCTCTTCTACCTCAGATGTGTCATAGTCTACCTCATATCTCATTCCCATTTGTCATCCTTCCATTTCCCTTAGTTTCTCATTAGCTTTATAAGACTGAGGCAAAGTATTCTTTTAGATATTTTGGGGCCTGCTTAGGTTATCCTTTAACCTCCTTCCATTCCTCGGTGTTTAGGGCCAGTCCATTTCTTCTTTCTTGTTTATTTCTTATTTATGTGGCTATAGAACCTTTACTCAATTGATTTTACTTCCCTTTGCAATGGTCCAATTCTCATGGGCTTTTAGCCTTTCTCACTTATCCTACATGTTCAGAACCTCATTAAGGGTAGGCTTTCCTTGCTAATCCACCCATCTTCCACTCCTGTAGCGCTTTCTGCATTTTCGTTATCCTTTCTCTGAGATGCCTTGCTCATACCAGCTTTGGTCTCAACTCCTGCTTGGTTTTTTTTCCTTTCCTTGGGATTGCAGGCTTCTGATAGTTTCTGCAGCTTCACTTAAGTAATTCAGGCTCCTCCACATTTAAGATCACACCGATTCTTCAGTCATCCACTTCCAAACTAATCCTAATTCCTTTAAGTTAGCCCTTTTTGACAGTCAAAAAACCCTAGTCCAGATTCTTTTTTTTGTTTATCCTTTCCATCTAGTTTGAACTGGATTAGCTATGATCACTCGACCATTTTGTCACCCTACACCTTTCTTCTATGAGGTCCTCACTTTACTCACCAAACCAATCTAAATTGCGTCCCTCTTGTTTGGTTCTTCAACTACTTGGTGAAGCAATCCATCCGCTTCACATCGAAAAATTGAGCCCTTATTTTCTTTACTAGACTTGTTCTCAGTCTTATCTGGGAAGTTAAAGTCTCCATGATCACACAATCCCATTAGTGTTTACTTCATTAAACATTAAAGAGCGTCTCTATCCATTATTCCAAATTCAGATCCCAGCGGTCTGTAGCACACCCAAAGCACTATTCAGGGGAGCTTTGTAGCTTTATCTTTCCAGTGTGATTTTTGCCAGACGACTCTGTCTTATCCATTCCATCACTTTTATTTTACAGTTAACTTCATATTGATATACATGCTACTCACACCTTTGCTCGTTATTTCTGTCTTTCTTAAACAGCACATTAGCCTTCAATACTGTACTCCAGTCATGACTACTATTCCACCATGTTCCTGTTATCCTATAATATCCGGTTTTCATCTGACCAGTAGCTTCTGTTCCTCCACTTTGTTACGTAGACTCTCTCATATGCCATGTATTAAAACAAATAATATAATATAGGAATAAGCCTGAAAAGTGAAAAACTCACTGTCCATTTCTTCTTCTGTGTCTTCCCTCCTCTCACCCAGGCTGCGGACACTTAGGCTCCATGCTTTCTCCCTTTGGCCTGGCACTGGTTAGCCGCTGCAGGGGCTTACCCCTCTAGCTTGCAGCAGGGCAGAGGGAGACTGGCGGATGAGGGGGGAGAAGCTGCTTCCTGCATAGAACAGTTTAAACTAGCTGATCTCCCTGCATGGTTCAGTAACATTTCAAAGAGGATCTGCAAGCAGTTTGGACATCACAACCATGATCCTCTGCTGGGGAGGGAATGGGATAGATTTGAACTTGGAAATGGTTCCTGATTTTGATTGTGTTTTTTGTGTATAGGAGTTCCCCTCATCCAGGGGGCAGAAAAGAACTGCCTCTGCCATGATCACACACACCCTCCCTCCCTCACTAACAACAACTGGGAGTGAAATTAACAAGGATGCCAGAAACGGCTTCTAACCCTGCAAGCTAGAGCCTAGAGGAGAACCCCTGCTGGGGGGCATGGGCAGGGAGGAATGCAGAGCCTTGGCTGCAGCCTGGCTGGAGAAGGGGGAAAGAGGAGACGAGAAACCAATGTGACAGTGAGTTTTCCCCTTCCACCTGCTTTTATTAGCTCTGGATTTAAGCTGTGCAGCCATATGCTTGTATTTGTTGTGTATATTGGTATTGGAGACAAGATCCCCTCATCCCGGGGGCAGACAAGGACTGCCCCTGCCATGGTCAAACACATCCTCCCCACTCCCCCCAGCTACTGTGAGTGAAATGAACAAGGATGCCAGAAACCACTCCTAACCCTGAGGGCTGAACCACTCAGGGAACAGCTGAGTTTAAACTATTCTTATGCAGGGGGCAAGCTTCTCCCTCCTTCAGGCAGTCTCCTTTTCTTACCGGTCCTCTGTATCGGCGTGTACTGGCTTACTTTCACCTCTGAATATGGCATTGGTAGAAGGTGAGTAATATCTAAATCCCAGAGCTCTGATCTTTAACTCTGGCAAAGAACTGTAGAATCTAGTCTACCAAGTACTTCTGCTTGGTCACAGGGATGTGTGTCACTTAAAACTAATAGGGGAGAACCAGAGGGCTGCAGTCCTGATTTTTCAAGTGCAGGAGCCCCACCCCTGCTGCTGTGAGCCACTGACACATTTCTGTATAAAATGGTGTCCTGCATGCAGTGTGACCTCACACGTACAGTGTGTCTGTGAGGTCAAAACAGCGGGAACACAGTTCCTATACATTCCCCACCCACTACAGCCCTCTGGCTCTACTCCCATGTTTCTCTTGGCTGTGAAGTGGGTGTTGTCATTGGAATATGGAAGTCCATCCCCCCCATCCCCCTGGGGAGCTATAGAAAGAAAGCAGCATAGCCACATAGCACGAAACTCAAGCCCACTGGTGAGCAGGAGGCCAGACCTATTACAGTTCTTAAACATTAAAAGATGCTATTGGGGGCAACAAGGGGTGGTGGGAGAGAGAGGCACTATGGCCAGGAAGACCAAGAGAGAAGCACTTGGAACAGCAGCAGAAGCAGCAGTGATGCTTCCAAGCCACCTTCTTGGAGTCCAGAAGTGTCCCCAGCACTACCCCGCCTTTCACCATGTCCCCAGTAAGGAAGCTATCCTTCTGTCTCTGCTCCTGATCAGCATAAGGTACACTGAATGATACAGAATCTAACCTGCACTGTAGCCATCTGGATACAGGCACTGTATCTGAAATCCTAATTTCTAAGGAATTCATCTCTTTTGGTTTACTCTTAGGCCTGGTCTACACTACGAGTTTAGGTTGAATTTAGCAGCATTAAATCAAATTAACCCTGTACCTGTCCACACAATGAAGGCATTTTTGTCGACATAAAGGGCTCTTAAAATCAATTTCTGTTCTCCTCCCCGATGAGGGGAGTAGCGCTGAAATCGACATTGCTGGTTCGAATTATGGTTAGTGTGGACGCAATTCGACGGTATTGGCCTCCGGGAGCTATCCCGCAGTGCACCATTGTGACTGCTCTGGACAGCAATCTGAACTTGGATGCGCTGG